>NC_141220.1:29316395-29446395 GCF_054856515.1 Filicampus tigris
TGGCTGGGCTAATGAGAGCGGCCGTCGGGGTGGGGGTCTGCTGACTCCTCGGGGGGGGGGGGCTTTTGGCATGGATATTAACGCCAATGGTCAGCGGGGTGGACGCTTCCCCTCTAATATGCCGCGCCTATTGTTAGTAATAGTAATCATCCAAAAGCGACCAGTGCACGCTTCATTGTGTCCAAGAAAGGGGAGGGGCTCACTTTCTGTGTATTATGAATAAAATATAATTTCCTTATACTACATAGAAAAGCAGAGTAGGTTTCAAGAATGGTCTCATGACAATAGTAATATGCCTTTTTACTATTGCTATTATCACACGTAGCTAGCCTACTGCTATTTAAGTGATTCCTGTTGTTGGGTTACTGTATTTGGCAAAGTCATCTGAAATTGTACATAAACACAAATGTGACCTCAAAATCAGATCTTCTGTACCAATGGGAGGCGTACTTTTATGCTCACGGCCATTTAGATCAGGTCTTTTGTCAAAGAGGTTTCAATAAAATAAAATAATTAAGATGTGTGTAAAATATGTAAGTTCATTTTAAATAACACTTTTGAAATATAGTATCAATATTTATTTTATTTAATATTAATATTTAAATTTTGGAATAGTTGTTTTTGAATTAGTGCTTTGTTATCAATGACTTGACCGATTATTTTCTAAAAATGTTTTTTTTTTTTTTTTTTTAAATGTTCTGTAATATTTATTTTCACTAGTATTATTACACTCTGATAATCACAAGTATTGCTCTCACAGTTGTTACTCTCGTACTAAGGATCTGCAATTAGACACACAAATATGATTTCAAGCCGGAATCAAATATGAACATTTTGAATGGATGTTTTACATACTATCAAAGTCACAAAAGTGCCATTAATTGAAGTATCATTACCGTGATAATTGAAATAAATCTTTTTACGCTATTAGTCAACATGTGCGATTGTACAAGGATACAAGTATAAATGACAGTCAATGAATAGTCTCGTAAATTCAAAGTATTACAAAAAATACAACACAAACGTTCTGTTACGTAAATGTATGGACTGAATTCTATTCCGAATCTTTCCATGTGTTGATGAATCCGTTTCAACTGAACCTGCATGACTCCGAATTCGCCCGGCTCCTCTCTCCTTTTTGCTGCTGCTGCTGACGTGCAGTTGACACCCAAGACTTTGCGCATGTGCCGAAGGTTGGCCATCTTTAATCGCTAACCACGGTAACTACACTAGGATAAAATATATGCCGTTAGATCGATGCCACAATTACGTTAGCGTAATGTGAAATACCGCGTACAAAAGTGTTTTGCGTGTATGTAAAATGCTGCCTGCAAGAGCGCGTTTTGTGCGTTCAAAAATGTGTGTCGGGTGTACAAAACCGTCCGCATGAACGCACAAGATTGTTTTTACGCTTGCGTCTTCTCTCCGCTACGTCTACAATATGTTGATTCACGCTTGCGATACAGCCGTTATAATTGTGCCACAATTCTTAACCAATCAGGAGTCGGCCATAAACAGCAGTGCAGTTTATTTATTATTTTGCTGGTTTGGAGGAATAAAAATAAAAAAAATCATCTATGCTTGCAATGATTTTCTGAGATACAATTTTGAGAAAAATGAACTGCTTTTCGGAATTAATATATAGTGACCTTAGAACGTCCATCCATCCATCCATCCATTATCTATACTGCTTCTCCTCACAAGGGTCGCGGGCGTGCTGGAGAGGCATCACTACGAGTTTTGCATACATCTTCAATTTTATTCTGGATAGGATGTTTTTAACTTCAGCCACAGTTCATATTTTGCTAATACACCAACCACCACAGGGTGCTGCAACTGCACAAATGGAAAACAGCTTGGGCTTTTATACAGATTTGCCGCAATTAATATCGTTCCACGACAACGATGATATATCGTGGCAATTTTAATATCGCGATATCACCATATTGCCGATAGTGACATCGGCTTGCCAGAATGACCCAATGCGTGACTCAGCCGCCCTCCTTCTGATTGACTTTGTGTGGTCTGACCTACACCAGGGAGAAATCGCAGATCCTGCAGAAAAGCGGCATGAAACGAGTTCTGTTGCTTGGGAGCGGATACGTCTCCGGACCCGTCGTGGAGTACCTGACCCGCTGCAACAAGACGCAGCTCACCGTGGGTGAGCGCTGAACTCACACGCGCTCACGTTCGGAACTTTTCTTCTGCAAACTTAAAAGGAAGCCAAACATGAACATGGGGGGGGGGGGGGAATATCACCTGCATTAGTTGAAAATCTGTCATACACATAGTTTTACCCACTTTTGAAATTGGCAAAAAAATGACTCCCCCCTACCCGCAGCCCCCTCACTTTAACACATTCCAATATAAGAGGAAAAATGGCATTCATACAAATATTTCAAAAATTGGATGATTATGGCCAATTTTTCTCTGTTATAACTTTAAACAAATATTAAAGGACAACAAATTGAAAAATAATCAAATGTTTTGCCTGTAATTCACATCTTTGCTGTTGTAAGCATTAAGTGACCAAAACATTTTTTTTAAAAATTCATTATATATATATTTTTTTTAATGAATCGTCTAATTAATCAGTATTGCAATCTGAATCAGTCTCAAAAATCTGTATCGGTCAGGCCCTACTTTTAAATATACTTAATCCTTTTTCAAAGTATGCACTAGCACTCACATTTTTGCTGTCAAGAAATGTCATGTAACATCATTTTGAGAACACGAAAAGAAGACTCTCACTTGCAGAAGTCTCCAAATAAGAGACCAAGTGTGCTTGCCTCAAGCTCTTTGTCACTCCCATTTGAAGTTGAATGTAAAATGCCAATTTAAAAAACAGACTTTCACTTTTATATTTAACCACTAAAATGTTCAATCAAATGGTATCATTTTATCTAAAAAAAAAAAAAGGTATGATAGCTTAATACTAACATATAATGTGAAACTTCATAGACAGGCTAACAAAACCTAGCATATATGTGAGCACATTCTCAAGCGCTATTTTTGCACACTGAGTAGCCACGCGTAAAAACAGAGCATGAAACAATACCTCCGGATATACGTACACCGTATACTCTATGCTCTGTGGGAACAACTACTGCTGGTTTTAGTTGGAGACCTTCTCTGCCTGTTCTTCTTGCTATCAATTACGCTGCACATCTTCCAGTATGGCTCAGTGCGTGCCGGCATGTTGTGGCACAACGTGCTCCTGCGTTCTTCAGGGAAAAAACGCAAAAACAAAACAAGAATGATGCGATGAAAACATTGAAGTATAAAAAGAATAACAAGTTTTTTGGCTTAGTGTTTTTTTTTTTTTTTTCGTTTTTTTTTTCTGTAGCGTCAGTGTGCATGAAGCAGGCGCAGGATCTGGCGGCCAAATACCCGAACACCATCCCCGTCATGTTGGACGTCAGCAGCCAGGAGGCGCGCCTCATCTCGCTCATACAAGACCACGACCTCGTCATCAGGTGATTACGCCTCGCTAGCGACACAGCATTAACCATTTAGCATACTTAGCTACCTGACATGTAGTGACATACCACGTAGCTACCAAACGTAAAGCGACTTAGCATTTGGCTACCTAGCATGTAACCAACCACAATCTATCTGCTCAGTATGTCGCTTCTTAGCAGGTAGCTACAGCATTTGTACATAATATCTACCTGCTTGGCATGAAGCTATTTAGCACGTAGCTACCTACCATATAGTGACATACTATTTAGCTACCAAACATAAAGCTACTTAGCATTTGGTTACCTATTATGTAATCAACTAGAATCTAGCTACCTAGATTCTTACACACTTCTTAGCATGTGTCTACCTACCTACTAATTACTTAGCATGCTGCTACGTAGCATTCACTTCTTAGCATGTAGGGAAGAAGACTTTTAACCAACCATGTTTTATTTTTTCTCCGCAGCCTGCTTCCGAATGTCCTCCACCCACTGGTGGCCAAACACTGCATTGACAAGAAGGTCCACATGGTCAACGCCAGCTACCTTAGCCCGGCCATGAGCGACCTGCACGCCAGGTTACACACACACACACACACACACACAAAGTACACAGCACTGCAACACACTCAATACCCACGCTGTACAACATGCACGCGCACACACCAAAATACCCTCACAACACATGACACAAACACACAACACAGACTGCACGACAACACACGCACACACTACGCGTCACAACACGCTCTACTACACACACACACACACACACACGCTACGCTACGCACAGACATACACACGCACGCACGCATTTTGAGCTACGTGTGTGTGTCAGGGCGGAGGAGGCGGGTGTGACCCTGGTGAACGAGATGGGATTGGATCCCGGCATTGATCACATGCTGGCCATGGAGTGTATTGATCAGGCCAAAGCCGACGGATGCACCGTGAGTACACGCGCGAGCGCGGGCGCGGACGTTGCTGTACAACAAGCGCGCGTTATGTTGCGCGGCGTTGCAGGTGGAGTCGTACGTGTCGTACTGCGGCGGACTCCCGGCTCCCGAGTGTTCTGACAATCCTCTGCGCTACAAGTTCAGCTGGAGCCCTTCCGGCGTTCTCCTGGCCTCCATCAGCCCCGCCACCTTCCGCCGTGACAACCAGGTACGCGCGCCGCGCCAAATAGCGGACGGACCCGAGCGCCTGCTCCAAAGTCCACCGACGGGGCTAACGGCACCAGGGAGCCAGCGGGGGATTCCCAAGGCGGCGGCCGCTGCCGCCTTTGTGACGGCTCACTGGTCCCCGTCGCCATCATCTCGAGACGGTTCCTCAGAAGTCCCCGAAAAGATTGCTGATTTACACAAAATAGTACAAATTAGCTTGCGTCTGCCCGACATTTGACGAGTCGAACCGTGGAAGCGTGAGGCTACGTTGCATGTCGCTACCCAAATGTCTTACCAGGACTGACCCGATTCACCCGCCGGCTAGGATTAGCCCTTTTCAAATTGGCCAAAAATTTGGGATAGGGAGTGCCCCGTGTCACCAGAAGAAAATTGTTGTTGTTGTTGTCTGTCCGTCAGCTGGTGAATATTCCCGGTGGCGGCGGTCTGATGGACGCCGTCACGCCCATGGATTTCTTTCCCGGCTTCAACTTGGAAGGCTATCCCAACCGCGACAGCACCAAGTACGCCAAACTCTACGACATCCCCGAGGCGCACACGCTGCTCCGAGGAACGCTGCGATACAAGGTCAGTGCGTCCGCTTGCGATTGGCTTCCACTCTGTCCTGGTTGGGTGCCAATTGAGTTGAGTTGTTGTGCAGTTTTAGGTCTAGTTTGGGCCTATTTAGTTTAGTTCAGCTCTAGGTCCAGTTGGGTTCCACTTGAGTCCTACGTCATCCGTATTTTCGGTACCCGTTTCGTAATATAAAATAGTTCAGTTCAGTTGTAATTGTACTTAGGTTCAGGACTGCTCTCTTTGAGTGTCAGTCGTAGGTTTGGTTCCACTTGGTTTTGCTCTCAGCTGCATTTTCTCTCCGACCTCAGTACCAGAACGAGTAGTCCTGGTTCTGTTCCACCTCGCTTGTCTTTACTTGCTTCTAGTTGAGTCATGAAATGATTTAGCTGCAGTTCACTTCTAGTTGAGTCCTCGGTTAGTTGACGTTGGCTTGTAATGTATTTCTTGCTGGAGTCTAGTTCAGTTCTAAAGAT
The DNA here is from genome assembly GCF_054856515.1 of Filicampus tigris. Taxonomy (NCBI): domain Eukaryota; kingdom Metazoa; phylum Chordata; class Actinopteri; order Syngnathiformes; family Syngnathidae; genus Filicampus; species Filicampus tigris. The sequence goes on from NC_141220.1 coordinate 29,322,063, forward strand.
GGCAGCAGTTCATTTGAATCCAATTGTGCCCGCCCGAGTTTATTTCTTGTTCAGTGCTAGTTTAGTCGCAGTTCCGTTTCCTTTCCAATTCCGTCCGAGTTCACTTCCGCTCGAGCTCTAGCTCGGCCCTAGTTGCGACTCGTGTGGCTGTCGAGTTTCGACTTAGTTGAGTTGCTGTTTGTTTGCGCTGGAGTTGTTGTGACGGCGAGCGCGTTGCGTTGCAGGGTTTCGCCAGGGCCATGCGCGGTTTTGTCAAAGCGGGTCTGATCGACAGCGAGCCGTGCCCCCTGCTGGCCAACGCCTCGTCTCCCGTCACCTGGGTAAGAAGGGGCGTGGCCTCGGTCGACGGAGCCGCCCGCCCGCCGGCCGGCCGGCTTGTGGATTGACGCGGGCTGTCGTGCCGTGTCCTCAGAAAGCGCTTTTGACTCACGCCGTGGCCTTGCCCGCCCGCACCCCCGCCGACGCCTTGGAGGCCGCCGTCTATGAGCGCGTGGACGGCGACGACCGCAGCATGGACTCCCTCAGATGGTAAGCCGCCGACGATGATCGGGCCCGATAACGCGCGCCCTCGCTTCTTTTGCCGTCAATTAGGGATGGACCGATTATCGGCCGGGTCGATGAGAGAACTTTATTTACTGTCCGAAACTATAGGGAGCGATTGTTTGAAGCCGAAGTCATAGTCAAGTTTATAAAACCACATTTGCTGTCGGCAACTTTGGGGGCCGACGGATTTTTTTAACAGATGTTTCTCAGACTGAAAAGAAAAAAGAAAAAAAAAAGTTGAACGTGCGGCGAATCTGAAAAGCTGGTTGGTAAACGTGTCCTTCGGGGCATTCCAAGTGTTGTACGCCGACGCCGGTGTTTCCGCCTTTGAATTCCCAACTCCATGCGGTAAGAGAGTCCAAAAAGGCGTTGACGTGTCGGACTTGTGTTCAGGTTCGGCATGCTGAGCGACGACGTGGCCCCTCGCGCCGACAGCGTCCTCACTGCGCTCAGCAAACATCTGGAAGCCAAACTCGCCTTCGGTAACAAGAGCGCCAGCGCACGCCGCTTCCCCGAGCTGAGCGGCACTTACGACTTTGGTCCCACTTCTACTTCTGATCCACTTCAGCGCTCATTCACTCACACTTTGGCTGCGTTTTGTTTCCAGTCCCGTTTAGTTGTCGTTCGGAGATGCTTCACCTCATCCTGGTTTAGTTCTTCCCCCGGTCTAGTTTGCTTGTGGAGCAAACTTGAGTCCAGTCTCGGTGCAGTTTTGAAATCGAGTCCAATCCAACTTTGAATCGGTCCTAATTCAATGGTAGTCGAGATTTACTTCAGTTGCGCTTCCCTTTTCGTTTGCTGCTAATTCACTTCAAATTCACTTGTAGTAGGGATGTCGTTTAGACCTGGTTTGGATATAGTCCAGCCTTAGCTCCGTCTTTCTTAAATCAAGTCCAATCCAAGATGATGTCAATTGCTCCTAGTTCAGTCGCAGTCAATAATTGAAATGTCCTTTTTGTTTGGTTCTAGTTCAGTTCAAGTTCACATGTAGTATGGATCTTGTTTTGATCCAGTTTGGATGTAATCCAGTCTTCGTTGCGTTTTTGTTCAATCAAGTCCAATCCCAGTGATGTCAATTGGTCCTAGTTGAGTCGCAGTCAATAATTGAAGTTCCCGTTTGGCTTGGTTCTAGTTGAGTTCAAGTTGAAATCAAGTTCAGATGTGTTTTAGAACAGGCGTGGCCGGCCTTCCGTCTGAAAAGAAACCAGGAAAGTTGAGTTCTGGAGTCGGAATAACGGCTCGTCCGTCCGTCCGATTGATGCCGATGCTGATGCGTGTGCGCGTGCTCAGGAAGCGGCGAGCGCGACATGATCGTGCTGCGCAGCGACTTTGGCCTGCGCCACCCGACGGGCGAGCTGGAGCGCAAACGAGTCAGCTTGGTGGTGTACGGCGAGGACGGGCGATTCTCCGCCATGGCCCGGAGCGTGGGCTACCCGGCCGCCGTGGCCGCGCGCATGATCCTCGACGGTCAGTCCCTTCGGCGGGCCGGCGGGCGTTGCACCCTTTTGCCTTTTGACCCGTGCTTGTTTGTTCTCAGGTGAGATCGCTTCCAAGGGCATCGTGCTGCCCATGAGCAAGGAGATCTACGTGCCCGCCTTGAAGCGCCTCAAGGACGAAGGCCTCAACATGGCCGCCAGCAGCAGCCTGGAGGTGGAATCCTCGTGATGCCGGCGCTCGGCGACATTTGCCACTCTCCTTCCGACCAATCGGTCGCCTTTTGCCGGGGGAGAGGGGGGGGGGTGGGGGGGGCGTGCCCCCAAACGCAGCAACATAACTTCTTCTGGAGCCTGCCCAAAACCTTTGCGTGTATGTTCGGGCTCCTCCGACACGACAAGAGCAACCCTGCCAAGTTGACGCCACTTTCGACCATCGGCATGAAATGCGGTGGACATGTCCATCCGAAGAGGACCCGCAAAAAAAAAAAAAAAGCTCTCAGGGCGCCATGCCGAATGAAATTGAACACTTGGCACTCAGTCACACCCTCTGGAAAGTTGTGGCAAAATCCAATAAATTCGAGCCCACCGATATTGGCTGGAGGCATTTGTCATAAAAAGGACGCGTCAAAAAGTCTCGGGAAGCCTTGCCCCAAATCGAAGCGCAAGTCGGCCATTTTGACTCTCGGGGAAGCCGTTTCGCACTCGCTCCTGCCCCCTGGAAAGTTGAGGGGAAAGTTGGACCGATTGGGGCAAAATCGAGTCCGCCGCGACGGGACCACGCCGAAGGGGAAATTGAAGGGCAAGTCGTCCGTTTTGGTTGGAAGCGGCCAATTCGGTGGTGATCCCTGGGAAGTTTTGGAAAATGGGCCCCTGCCACCAATTTCAGCCATCAATGTCAAATTGGGTGGACGTGTGTGTGCGTGTTTGTGCGTGTGCGCCCAAATGAACCAGGTCGTCAGCTGTTTTGGTTTGCTCCAATCAGAAGCAGCGGCGAGCATGGCAGCAAAGTCGATCCTCATTGGGAGGACTGGCCACAAACAACCGATCGGCGTTTTGCGTCTCCGCCATGAAGACAAATTGGACTTCGCCACAGCGTCATGTTGGAGTAACGTTTGTCTCCAAGGAGCCCCGTCATTTTTCATCCATACCCCCAAACTGTATTTCGGTGCGGCGTTTCGGTCCACGAGGGAAAAGTCACTCGTGACGTTCAGAGCAAGGTCAGAAGGCCGCTTGGCCGGTTTTGAGAGTGGAAGAAAGCAACCGACACCGTGCGAAAGATGCCAATCTTACCAAGCGTTCAGTGGAGACGGCGACCGGGAAACTTTTTGGCCGTGGGAAACGGACAACTCCGACTTGTCTTTGCTCTTCCTATTTATTGGACTCGGAATGCGTGCGTGCGTGCGTGCGTGCGTGTCGATCGTGAGGCCGGTTTGCGCTCGCTCGTCGCTTTGATTTTCAAACCTTTTCTCCTGTTTGCTTTTGTCTTCCCGCACGCACAACGTTTGAAGTTTGCTGTCAATAAAAACCCTGCAAACAGTTGACGCTTTTCTTTTCCAGAGTGGATTTGCGGGTCGGTGGAGTGAGGCGCCAACTCGCCTTGCCTGTCAAACGTTGGGCCTTGCGGTGGCGACGCGCCACCTCAAAGGTCAGCGGCACCTTTCATCTTCTTGAGGGCGGAGCCTCATTGGAATGCATTTCGTCTCCGTTTGCATTCCAATGTTGCTTTTGCCCCGCTCGACGCCACTTGGCCTTTTGAATTGAAAGCTCTGATCAGCGACACGCAAGACAGATATCAACAGCTGAGGAAAAAAAGAGCTTTTATACTGACGACAAATCGACTCGCTCGGGACGTTTTCCGGTTGTATCGAACAGTTTCTATACAGAAAAGAAAAAATCAAAACGTCAAATGACACAAAGCACGTCTGTGTCCAATTTGACAACATTGAAAATATGTTGCTGCGCCGGCAATAAAGACAAAGCACAATTGTCACAAGCACAACTTGTAAACAGTCAAAAGTTACAAAAGTTTATTTAAAATAAAATAAAATAAAATAGAAAATGCATACAGGTATCTGTATATACTGTGATGTGGAGTTTGCCCCCTCCCTGACTTTTTTTTCCGGATTTTTGTGAATTTTTGTCACACTTAAATGTTTCGGATCATCAAGGATGGGATAGGGCTTCAAATTAGCCTTAAAGTTTCAGATTAGCGTTGGGGTTTCAACGTAGGGTGGGCCTTTAAAGTAGGGCTAGGGTTTCAAATTAGGGTTCAAGTTTCAAATTAGGGTCGGGGTTTCAAAGACGTGTTGGCGTTTTAAATTAGGATTCGGGTTGCAAACCAGGGGTTTAAATTCGTGTTGGGGTTTCAAAGTAGAGTTTTAAGTTAGGGTTAAGTAGGGTTTTAAATGAGGATCAGGGTCAAATTAGGTTTAGGTTTGTCAACTAGGGTTTCAATGTCGGGCTTCAATTTAGGGTTAGGGTTTCTACGTAGGTTTAGGTTTTAAGTTTTAAATGGTAAGGATTCAAATGATATTACAATACAATTTTATTTGTATTGCGCATTTTACAACAGCTCGAGCTGTAACAACTAGTTCAAAGTCGGTATAGTATAATAGTGTCACGTTTGAATCGAGAGACACTTGTGTTTGCATTGAGGCAGGGCAAGCTTGTCTCTGGCTCCCTCTGGTGGGCCCCCAAAAAGTATCACAGTCGTGTCCTTTGTCTCGTAGACAGTACAGTATCGTGTTTTATGTTAATTGATTGATTTCACTTGTTGTATTATGGCCATTTTGTTGTTTGTAGGTAAAGTGCTTTGTTTCAGCTCTGGCTGTTGTGAAATGCGCTAAACCAATAAAACGGGGTTGGATCGGGGGTGGCCCTGAGTGGACGCTTGATGAGGGACACGATCTCAAAGTCTTCTTTCACCTGCCAAACAGCATCACGTGACGCCCGACTACCGCGTGTGACGTCGATCCCGTCGATTGAGTCCACACTAGTGCGGTCGGGCGTTTAAACGGCAGATATGCATTTCAGTTCCTAAAAAATGATATGCCTTAATGTTAGAGGTATCCGTGACAACACGAAAAGGAAAGATTTTTATGTTTTGCAGACGAAAAAATGCAGACTTGTTTTTTTTTTTTTTACAAGAGACTCATTCAAGTGTTAATGATGTGACATTTTGGAAAGCACAGCGGGGTGACGAATGTTATTTTTGTCATGCTTCACAACAATCAGCAGGGGTAGCTGTTCTCCTAAACAAATTCAAAGCTCATATCTTTGAGACCATTCTTTCAGATGACGGTCGACGGATAATCAAATTTGATAACAGCTTCTTTATTGTTTGTAATTTATACAGTTACGATAATAATAATCGAGCCAAAATAATGTGCTCAAAGCTTTGTGAGCCATTTGAAACACTCAAATCAAAATATAGAGAGGCACAATTAATACTTGGAGGAGATTTTAATGATGCACCTGACGACTTTATAGATCGAATTCCAATAAGAACAGACCAACACGCAAGATTCAAAAGCACTGCCTTTATTAGTGAACAACTATCAGTCTTAGATGTATGGCGATTCTTAAATCCTGATAGAAAAGAGAGTAACGCTAGTAGATTTTTGCAGTCAAGGATTAGGTACCACCCGTTTTTTTCACCATCGTGTTTGCAGTTTATTTCGGAATTTTCTCGTGATTTTTCGCCACTATCCGATCACAAATGAGTTACTATTTTTTTAGGTGGTTCTCAACAAAAAAGTAAATTACGTGGTTTCTGGAAATTAAATACAGTAATAACTTATTGAATGACAAAATATTTTGTGATATGGTCAAGAAAATTGCAGGACAGATGAATCCAATACAAAAATGGGAATACTTTAAATTCAAAGTTAGAGAAATGGCATTGAGACGAAGTAAGGAAATCAAAAAAGCTAATTGTGTGAAGGCAAAGCCACATATGTTATTCCTATTCTTTATTATTATTCCGCCTTATTCATTCCATTTTTTGGCGTGCATCTCTTTCCACATTTTTCACCCGATTCACTTCATTCAAGTTTCAAAACATTCAGAATATGCATGCCATCTTGGGTAGCATTTTTTCATGTTTCAAAAATGTTCAAATTTTTTCAAAATTTCACGTTTTTCACCCCCCAAAAAAACCATTCATTTCCGATGGCACATTCAACATTTCACATTTATACAATTTCAAATTCACAAGATTCAACTCATTCAACTCACATTGATAAAGATTTTCAACACACCCACAATTTCTACTTCCCAAAAAATCAATTTATTCACCCTCAGAAAACCCACAAAAATTCAACTATTCACCATTCATTTCCATTGACACATTCAACTTTTAACATTTACACCAATCAAATTTCAAATTCACAACATTCAAGTCATTCAACTCACATTGGTAAACTTTTCAACACACCCAAAATTCCTAATTCCCACACATTCAACTTATTCACCCGTAAAAAAAACACAAAATTCCACCATTCATTCCCATTGCCATATTCAACAATTCACATTTACATCATTCCAATTTGAAATTTACAACATTCATCTCATTCAGCTCATATTGGTCAAGCTTTTCAACACACCGCAAATTCCTATTTCCCACACATTCAACTCATTCACCCTTAAAAACCCCACACAAATTCCACTATCAAACATTCATTTCCATTGGAATATTCAACTTTTCACATGTACACCTTCCCAATTTCCACAAATTCAACTCACATTCAGCTTTTCAGCACCCCCAAAATTCCTACTTCCTACACATTCAACTCATTCACTCTTAAAAAACCCACAAAAATTCAACTATTCACCATTCATTTCCATTGGAACGTTCAACTTTTCACATTTACACCATCCCAATTTCCACAAATTCAAGTCATTCAACTCACATTCAGCTTTTCAACACCCCCAAAATTAGTCCTTTTAACTAAAGCTGAAGGTGTCTCAAGACTTGTATACCCATCTTTGTCCCTTGATGTTAGTAATTCCACAAGTAAGGACATTAATAAGATGTCTGCTAATTTTGTATGGAAAAATAAGCATCATCATCTGAAAAGCCGAAGGTGGATTTGAATTATTGGACTCTATGGACTTGAACTATATACATTTCAAGTGAAATGGTTAAAAAAAAAAAGACTCCAGGATCCTTATGGTATTTTATCCCAATATAATAATTTCAGTAATTTAGGAGGTCTTCAATTCTTACTATCTTGCAACTATAATGTTGCGAAAATACCTGTTAAATTGTCAACCTTTTATCAACAAGCTTTGTTAGCATGGAATATGTGTCACTCACATAATTCTTCCCCACATAAATCTATTATTTGGAACAATGAATGTATTCTTAAAAGGAACCGGATTGATAAAAACATGATTTTCGCCAAGGAGTTATTTAACTGTGATGCATGGTCAACTCCTTAGTTATGCAGACCTTTTAGCGGAAAAAGCATTCCCTGTTAAATTTAAAGAATTTCACTCTGTCATAAAGTACATTCCAAACGGAATTAGAATTAATGAAAGATTATAAGAAATAAGATGAGCAACCTGAAATGATTCATCATCTCTACATTCATGGGAGTGACATTTTAAGTAGTAAATAAACATATTAGAGAATCTCGGTGTAAAAGTAAGAAAATAATGCCTCGTGGAAATTTTTGGGGGGATGCTCAATTTGGGAATATTAACTGCATGGAGTAAAGCGGGCTTGTTCCTTTTAAATTCCTCATTACAAATAAAGTTCGAGAAATACGTTTAAAAACTCTACATAATATATACCCAACTAATATATATTTCACGTTTTACAGATATTGATAGTAAGTGTTCTTTTTGGAATGCTGTACCTGAAAGTGTGACTCATTTATTTTTTGATTGGCCCATAAATGCTACATTTTGGAAAGATTTTGACAATTATATATTGTGTGAAACTACATTGCAAGATTACGCTGAATAGTAAACAAATTAATACTTTGTTTGGATCTAAAGAAAAAAAGCTGTCTACTATCGTTAATTTATGTTTTGTTGGGAAAATTTCACATCCATAAATGTCCATTACTAAATTCTACCCCGTTATTTAAATTAGTTTTGATTGGCGTAGATAATCATTTTAAGTCTCTTGATCTAACAAATAATATAAATGTAAATCAATAATTACCATACACGCAGAAATGTTTAAAGAGTAACTCACGGATATCGTGAATTTATTTCATTTTTATTTAAATTTATTTCATTTTTATTTTATTTTAGTGCAATTCTTATTTGTTTTAACATAAAATTGTATTTTTGATAGTATTGTATACGTATGCAAAGATGTTAATTGGAATGCCTGATTACTACATTGTACTTTGTTGAATGAAAAAAAAAAAGTGCGGCCGGCGACGGCATCACTATCGGTGAGGCAAGACGTGGACACAAGGGTGCCGACGTGCTGCGCGCCGCCGTGTCCAGACACGAAGACGAAGACGAAGACGAAGACGAAGACGAAGGCGAGCCGGCAAACACCCGAAGGCACCGCGAGAGGACGCCGGACTCGGGTGCTTCGTGTGGCTCTGCTCACTGGCACCTTCCCGCGCTTGCCGTTCGCTGGCCGTGACGTCACTGCCCGCGCCACATGACCTCACTCGCATGGCGAACGAGTCCCAGCGATGGCCGAACGAAGCCTCGCGGCCAATTGGTTTGCACATGGCTCGACGCTTGGTGGCGCTTGGTTGGCTCTGTGGCACCATCGAGTGGTCAATTGCATGTACTACAATGCCGCTGCCTGGCCTGGCGGCAAGTCTCGCAGATGACACCAAATGCCTTGGGAGTATTTTGACGGTGTCGCCGCCGCTTTCCGGCCACTTGGTTTGCACGCGCTTCCGAGCAATCGTGCTTCTTTTGCTCCATGGCGCCCGTCTATCGGTAAGACGCGATCGAGCACCCGCAGAATGAAGTGCTGACGCGTCCTGGCAGCCTCCTGTCAGTTGGGGAGGCGCGCCCACCTCCGGGAGCAAGCTAGGCGACATGCAGGTGCAAGGCTCCCTCGCTCCCTCGCTCCCTCGCTCCCTCGCTCCCTCGCTCCACCTGTGTGCAGGCAATCAGTCATTTGGCTCAGGTGTGCAATTGTGCTGCAGGACAGTGCATCGATGGACAGCGCAGGGAGCGCATCCGCCTTTGCAATTCAAAATGTTGACTTGATGCACTGCATGCTGTGCAAAAGCTGCAATTAAGTCAACAATTTGGCGGCTTTTGGTTTCCGCTCCATGTCTGGAAATCTTTCCGGGGCGAGGGAGGCGCAACGTGTCAAGTCATTTTGTTGTTCATCATTTTCGGCCACAAAGGCTTCGACTTTTGTCCGCCGAGGGGCGGCCACGCGGGCACAGTTTTGCCCTGTACGATCTAATTCGGGCTATGCTCTAATTGCTGTCCCTTTTTGGATCAAATCATGTCGCGCTTTTCCCGACTCAGCTCAGTCAAATTAGGGTTCAGGTTTCAAATTAGAGTTAGGGCTTCAAATTAGGGTTCAAGTTTCATATTAGAGTTAGTGTTTCAAAGTAGGGTGAGGGTTGCTCATCTTCAGCAAAATCAAAGGTCTGAAATCGTTCCTTTTTTCGTTCTTTCAAATGTCATTTCAAAACAAATAGTGTGCTTCCATCTACTGGTTGACAATGGAATTACACCCACAACAGATGTGAGCTAGACTCAAATAGTTATTCGAAAAAATCCACAAAGCAGCCAAATCGCAAACTAGAACTTGCAATGGATTTACTGTTAGGCTAACTTTCATTCAGAAAAAAGATGGGGATTTTATCGACGACCGATTTAAAAAAAAAAAAACACACACAGTCAAGAAATACTGTACGACTCACCCGCCTGCCCATCCCTTCGATTTCGTCACAAGCGAGCAAATCTGAGAAAACTTGTGAGCGTTATAAAACGTCTCATCTGACTGTGCAAACAAAAATGTTTATGGCGGGGAAAAGTCCACCCGGCTCGTAAATGTTGGCCGATAAACAGCCGGACGGCAGAACAAGACCAAGACCGCGGCAGCCGACATGGACGCCAGCAGGAATTTCGGCCCCTTCTTTTTGCTGCTTTTGCTGGCCTTTCTGACCACCGCGGGAGCCCAGGAGAGTGAGTCACGCGCACATCCTTTGTTATACCAATTCATTAATCCAATCGATACAATTTTATTTATAAAGCACATTTCACAACAGCTATGGCTGCAACACAGCACTTTACATACAACAACAAAAATAGCCATAATGCAACAAGTGAAATCAATAAATTCACATCGAACACTATATAGACACCGGAAAACAGACGAAATATGCAACAAAATCAAGCACGTTGTGTTTTTACACGATTTGATTTTTTTTTTCAAGAAAAAAAGCAGGTCAGATTGCTTTTTTTTCCTGTTGTTGTTTAGGCAAAAGTTGACAAAATATATCTATTTTTTTCCAAATAAAAGCATTTTTATTTCAAGGCACAACTTGTGTGGGGAAAAAATAATAAATCTGAGGATAAATGGCTTATGCTTTTAAATAAATAATTTTTGGGGGGCTTGGAGTTTTATTTTTTTTTAAATTAAAGCAACACTGTGTAATATGTCAGTTTTTGTTGATTATGATGTCGTGGATTTTTTGGGAGCCGCAGGCTAATGGCGGACACCGTCGATCGTCGGGATCGCTGAAATAAGTAACGGCGGTGATATAGACGACGCGCTCGCGGATTTTAAAGCCGTGAAACCAGCCAAACGTGATATGATATGGTTTGTAGCCAATGACGATATTGACGTCTTTGTATCAGAATAGAGGATGGTAATTACCACTGTTTTTTTTTCGAATTGCATTAGTGCTTCTCTTGCACGGACACGTTATTTTTACATCATCCATTGAAACGGTAAATAATCATAAATTCTGCCTGTGTGAAAGCCACATGTCCAAGCTCTCTAATTCTTTTGGAATTATGTTTCTGTCTGCTACAGGGGGGCTGAGATATGAATTATTTTGTAAGCATTGAATTTCTGGGAAAACCTCAGGTTTTCAAGGGGAATGCCAAAGGCGAGCGACGGTTTTGGGGAGCCGTTCCAACTTCCAAATTCCAACTTCGAATGACAGAAAATGTCGGCGAGTGGGTTTGTGTTGTGCTAAACGCGTCCGCCAACAGTTTGTAGCGCTCGCATGACGGTGGACGTGAAGGAGAACAACGCGGTGGGCGACCTGGTGGAGACCATCGTGGTGAAGGACGGGGTCACGCCCTCTCTGGAGAATTCCGCCGACGTGCCCTTCATTCTGGACGGGAACCGGCTGCTGGCCGATGCGGTTCTGGACTACGAGGTGGGCCCGGCCGACCGACCGCCGGGCAACAACCGCTTGGACCGGTCCGCATCAGCTCCGTTTTTTGCGTTTGCTTGCAGACCAGCAAAAGTCATGTGGTCAAGGTGAAGTGCAGAGCGGACACGGGCCTGGAGGTAAGCGTTCAACCTCATATGCTGGCCAATCGGGTCCATTACCGATCGGACGGCGGTTTTCAAAAGTCAAGTGACCACTTTCAAGCACAATATGATTGTCTGCTTGCAGGGTTGAATAAACAAACCATCTCTTTGAAGTTGATGACTTTTTTTTTGCTAATAGAACTGTCTGTTCAAAAATATAGCACGGACCCCAACATAAGACTCACATGCGCGCAAGATTGTGTTGCTATATCACAAGCAGGCTTTGAGGCTGATGGCCGTTAGAAATCCATCAACTCAAATCAAATCCATCGATGAGGCTTTTGATTTTTCAGTTGACCGTCATCATCGTGGTGTTTGTGCTCAACGTCAACGACAACAAGCCGGTCTTTGACAAGAACACGTACCAGATCAGAGTGGAGGAGGTAAATGCTTTGCGCAAGTCTGTCTGTTTGCAAAGCGGCGCTGACCGGTCCCCATTTGGCATCTCAGCTCTCACCCGTGGGGACCGCCCTCGCCCACCAATTTCCCGCCACGGACTTGGACGAGGACACGACGCTCTACTACACGCTGACATCAGCATCGGTACGTTCTTTTAGCCTTTGTCAGCGTCGTTCTCAAAATGAAGCCGTTGTCATTTTCGGGGGATCTTTTGTATTTCTCCAGAATAACTTCAGACTGGCGTCGCCCGAAAACCCGCAACTGGTGATCCAGAATATTCTGGACTATGACAAAGTCCAAAGTGTCCAGATCATCTTGCACGCTCAGGTGAGGATGTGTCGCTATTTCCGTCACGTTGAATGTTGTTCTCTCAGGTCGGCGGGCAGCTCAAAAACATTTGGCCGATTTCTCTTTTCCATTTTTCCGGGCACTTCAATGGCGTTCGATACGATTTACAGACAATTGGTTGAAGAAAAATGTAAGACCATTCGATCTCGTAAACCATGCTCAGGACAATTTTCTAGGGGCACTAGCACCCTGGAGCTTGAACAGTGACCGTGGTCACGGAATATGTTGAAGCCGCGCGACCCTCAACTGTCAATCGAACACCGCCTGGAAAAATGGATGCTACTTCGCCTAGCTGCTTTCTGATGCTTACGCAAAACCACAACGAGGCGCTATAAAGAGATTATTGCACCTACACAGGTGTAGGCTTAGCTAGCTGCACGGCGCAATTGTGTCACATAAACGCCGATGCGACCAACGGCTCTCCGGTTCGTGGACAATTGATTTTTTAGCATGACCGTAGCGGCGGAGCGGTGACTCAAGTCGGACGGCAAAGTGCGTCGCGTGACGCCATTTTGCCATGGAAGTCCTCCGCCAGTTTGTCACTTGCTTTGTTTCTACAAGGACACGCCGCTGTCTGGTTCCGGCAGCGAGGTCTCATTCACCGCCACTGCCACCGTCCAAGTCAGCGTGGTGGACGTGGACAACCGACCGCCCTGGTTCAAGCCATGCAACAAACACGTAGTGGCCGGCGCCGTCGTCTGCCAGAACACCGGCTACACCAGCCGGGTCGACCTCAACCAAATGCAGGTGAACCAGCCTTCCTTGTCTCATGCCCAGCTCAAAATCCCATCCTTTTATTTGCGACCTGTCGCTTTTAACCAGGGGTGGGAGTAAGTCACATACCCATATCAGGGTCGACCATTAGGTTTCCACTCCATGGTAAGATCATGTTGTGATTGGAAGCCTTGACTTCTGACTTGCTTAACGCAAGCGATGACTCGACTAGCTTGTTTTTAACCCCGCTAGCTTTGGACCTACTTGACATTTCAAGGTTAAGACTTGAGACTTAGTCCCACCTCTGGTTGATACAGTTCTGAACTGAACCGCATGTCCTCGTCCGATTTGGCTTTGTATCCTGTCCCTACACCAGGCCGAGCCCTTAACGCTGAAACCGGGACCGCTTCATGCCGTTGACGGCGACGTTGGGATCAACGAGGCCATCATCTACTCCTTCCTGAGCGGTATGACACATCCGTGGCACGCCACGTTTCCGAGCGCTAGGGACCTGCCGGGGTAACTCGCTGTCGTCCGTCCCAGGAAACGAGGACGGACTTTTCGAAATCAACCCAAATACGGGCAACATCAGCATGCTGAGGGCGGCCGATGTGTTGGGAACCATCAGTCTGACAGTCCTGGTGAAGACCACGCACACACAAGCTTTTCACAAGCGCTACTAAGTGTCGTCTCTCGGCTTTTGGGTTCGCGGCTATAAAAACGACCAACCCTGCCATCGGCAACAAAAGCAAAGAGACTACACCGGAGGAATCTTTTTCCGCTCGGTTGTCTTACTAAAAGACACTTTAGAGAATTCCTTTGCATCTATTCTCATTCTCTTGCTAGCAAAATTCTCCAAGTGAGATTTAGAGCGTCCTCTCTTCAAGCTGCTTGTCACTCCCGGTTGAAGTTGACTGCAAAGCTGACACGGGAAACGGAGGACGATTAAACATTGTACACGTCAACACCAAAATGTTCAAGCGAACCATAATGAAAGGCTGCTCGCTTCATGCTCACTTTGAACAGCGCGCTCCCTTTGGGGTTTGTTCTTCCCTGGCAGGCCGCCCAGACACCAAGCAGTTCTCAGTTTGCCACCACGAGCCTCACAGTCAGCGTTCAGGTGAAGAGCCTCCACAAACCCCAATTCCAGAGGCCCGAGTACCAGGGCGCGGTCACTTCGGTGGGCGCCATGGCGACAGACCCGACCAACAAGGACCAGCCGCTTCAGATCATCGCTTTGGACAAGGATTACGCCAGTGTGGGGGTAAAACCGCGTTGATCCTTGATCCATGCTTCGACAATCTCAAGTCCAAATCAACAGGACTTCTCGAAACTGCTGAGGACCAAGATCCAAAGTTCTCATTTCCACTTACTTACTTTACTTGAGTAGATTTCTCAGGTACATCACTTCAGTATACATAGACCTTCTTGATGATTTTTTTTTTTTTTTACTCCATAGTACTTTTGCAACCTCCGTAAAAAACACCACAAGTCACGTGTTGAAATGACCTTCCTATTGCTGTCCCACCAGGGTATAAACCCTCACGTGGTCTATCGTGTCATTGGAAGCGAGGACTTCTCCATCATTAACGGCTACTTGTTCATGACCAAGGATCTCCCGGAGGCCACTTTATCTCTGCAAGTGAGTTTCCCCGACCAAAGTTAGACTCAGTCGTTTGACTAAACTCCGGCGCTCACCCTGCAGGTGGAGGCGGTGGACACATCCAATGAGGAGAATGTATTAGCGCAGCTCTCGGTGGAGGTGAAATCGGGTAAGAAGACAACCTCTCACATTGGGCACCGATTGATGCCAAAGCAGCAGAGGTGGGGGACTTAGTTGACGTGACTTGGTATCGAGTCGGAGCCGAATCCTCCATTTTGGGACGAGGGTCTATTAAAGACTTGACTTCTTGGTATTCATGAGCCGCGACTTGACTTCGGACATGAAATCAATGACTCAAGTCGTTCCTGTTTAAGGTTGAAAAATCTGTATTTTGAATAGTGTGTGCCATTTGTTGTGTTTGTGAAAGAACGTGACGCGCGCACCAACTTGGTAGCCCGCCGGTCGGCTATTATGCAGAGTCCACCTCTTGAAGAATCATGGAGTGAGCTCCAAAGATGATCACATATAAATAAAGTACATTAAGTGACCTTTTGTATACATGAATAAAGCTGCCCTGACTTTCCATATGAAATGTGTAGACCCCTCGGGGCATTTCCAGAGGCAGACTCAAACAGAGTGAAGCGGCAAACTGCGGAAGAAATCCGAACAAACGGCCTTAACACCATTTAAACATTTAAATCCAGCCTGAACTTGATTATTCACTACTGCTTTTCCATGAGTCAAAAGTGTTACTTCACCATTTGTTTGTAGCTACCGTAGTTTGTTTTTAACTTGTCAACGTTGTCTTTTCTTTCATGCCAACTCAATCTTGGTATTTTATCTTGACTGTCATTTTTCATTGAATCTTGTTTTGGTCTCTATTATGCACTGTGGATCTTCCTTGCACATGCATGTACACCAAAAAACCTGCCGTGCCTCGACTCGCCATCCAATCCGACAAGGGATGTCACCGCCCCCCGTCAATTTCTTTGGGCTTATCCTGTTCAGGGTAGCGGGTGAGCTGGAGTCTATCCCAGCTGATGTTGGGCAACAGGGGAAGTGCCGGTAACAAATATCCTGGACAAGATGGCATATCGGGAGAAAATCCCGTCAAATCAGAAACTGAGGTGTTGACATTGTATCCGCTTGTCGGCACCATTTTTTTTCGGTAACATCCGAATCCGCTCAGAGGAATCGTCCATTTCCTTTGTGTTACTTGGAGTCAGGATCAGATCCTAGGCCCTTCTCGTTTCCTGTGGCGATGGACAGATTGACAGACAAGGTGCCACCGGAGTGGCTGTTGACTACCATCTTTGCAGATGACATTGTGATCTGCAGTGAGAGTAGGGCCAAGGCCGAAGAGAAACTAGAGAAGTGGGTGTATGCGCTGGAGGGACGAGGAATGAAGGTCATTCGAGTACAGGTGTGAATGAAAGGGAGATCGGTGCAACGGAGAGTTTACATGGAGCAGAGGTGTTGGAGGTCAAGTACTTGGGGTCGACTTTGGCGGAATGGCCGGTGTGGAAAAGAGGTCAAGAAGAGAGTACAGGCAGGATGAGCACCAGCAAAAGTGAAGCTTCCCAGGATGGTAGTGAGACCAGCCATATTATATTATGGCTTGAAGACTGTAACGACAACCAAAAGACAGAGCTGGAGGTGGCAGAATTGAAGACGCTGAGATTGTCTTTTGGAGTGATGAGGATGGAAGTGATCAGGACTGAGATCATCAGAGGGACAGCCAAGCGGTGGAACAAAATTTGTAGAGGACAAAGACAATAGGTAGCATTAGGATGGAACTAGTAGTGGAAAAAACAAGCAGATGACAAAGCCTGTAGAAAACAAAAGAGGACACTATGACAAAGCTTGTACAGCATAAGTCTCGCAGCAGGAAAAAATTGTTTGTTAAATTCTCTTTGGAGGGACAAAGGCAGTGCAAAACTGAGACAACGGTACAGAAAAAAATGTTTCGGTTTGATTCAGCTGACTGAGGAGTTTGCAGGGTAATCCCCCCCGCCCCCGCCCATTGAATCATCAGTCAGTCGCAGGGCTTCCGGAAGAGATCTTGTCAAAACGAAGAACCAACTTCCAAATGGAAGCTCTTCTTTACGAAGCAAGATTGTTTGAATGGTGACTCTGGGAGGATGCTGACACCTTCCTCAGCTTCACGTGTGCTCTCCTCTCAGGTCTCACCACCACCGCTTTGCCTTTGAGCACTACCGACGGCGCGACCGACCCCCCCACCACCGATGGCGGGACCACAGATCAGGCAGAGTCCACCACCACCCCCAGCACCAGCAACCCTGATACCTCCACCGAGGGCAGAACCACTGAAACGACGCATTCCGCCACCGACCCTGGTACTTCCACTGGGGGCAGAACCACTGAACCTATGGAGTCCACCACCAAAGCCGGTACTCCCACCGACAGCAGCGTCTCGACGGGTGTCACCCCCACTAGAGAAAGTATCGCTACCGGCGCCACAGAGTCGCCGGTGACGCCGCTGGTCACCGACGGTCCCACCAGCCCTGTGGACCCTCACACAGGTGGTCATGGATTTTGTCTCGCTAGTTGCCGTCTGCTTAGCCAGAGAGGTTTGCCACCCAGGTCACTAGTGGTTCATTCACATGACTTCCGTATGAGGCACCATGGGTTCAGTTCCCACTTGGTGACTGTGTGAATGCCAGTGTGATTCGGCTGTTTTTCTACACATGCCATGTAAATGACTGACGGCCGGTCCAGGGCGTAGTCTTCTGCCTTTTGCCCAAAATCGGCTACTCGTGTCCATGAACAGGACAGTTTTTTGTTTTGGTTTTTTTTTTCGAAAAAAGGATGGATGGATGTACCCCGTCTGCCTCACAGTTCTGAGGTTGGGGGGTTTGAATCTGGGCCTCCCTGTGTAGAGTTTAGTCTTGCAATTGAAAAACATGCACGGATGGTCCGAAAAAGATGAATGAAGGCAACTGGATCCCTCTTGGTCAGTAAAGATTAGGGGTGGGAATCTATGGGTACCTCGAGATTCGATCCGATTCCGGGTTAGAGGCCCACCATTTGATTGAATTCCAATTCAGAGGCCTATGATTCCATTTGATTGCGATTCCGATGCATCGCTACATTAGCTTACGTTTTATAGTCCATGTCAAACACTGATACCTTTTTTAAAACAAAAACCTCAAGAGCAAAGATTTATATTTATATTTCTCGTATGGGGTTTTGCTTGTTCCGCCATCTTGTCACGTATTAGCTTAGCCTAGCACAGACGTCCGACGTACAAACGCACATTATCGCTTGCGCGTGCTTTTAGTTTTTTTAGTTAAACTTTAAATATCAATGATTAATACCTATGAATCGATTCAGAATCTTTTTAATTGCCTGAACGATGCATCGAAAAAAATGATTAGCGTTCCAACCCCTAGTGATGATGTTTTATGTTTAATCTGAAAGGCTTCTTCAGTTCTAAATTGTAGGTGTGGAGTCCCCCAATTGGTGGGTGTGTCCCTGGTTTGGCTGGCGAAAGACCATTTTGCATACTCAGTTGTTCTCATGCCTGACGCAAAAAACACCCCACACCTAAAATGTAGACTCAAAAAAAGCCTTTTGGATGAAAGCGTTTATTTACTGAACGACCAAGAGGGGTCCAGTTGCCTCTATTCAACCTTTTTACCAAGACCTGGATGACTGAAAATATACACCGCCATGGATAGCTGGATATATGGAAAATAAACCACACCAAAGGCGGACCAGGCGGGAAACCCCGTGGCTTGAGGCTTTCCTTGTTGGCATGCGCTCTCCAGGACATTGAGGACAAAAGCTAACGGAAATGTTCCATGTTACGCAGTCCTTAGTAGGGATAGGCAACCAGAGACTTGCGAGTCGGTGGCCTTTCGATGTATCTGCGAGGATATAATCACACTGCTCTGACTAGGTCCACATGTAGCGTACATGGTATCAATTGTTGACATTTATTTCTTCCAGAGAAGGTGCCTACCTCGCCGGGCAGCTTTGGGCCAGGGGACATGGCCGCGCTGGGGGCGACTCTGGGCGTGCTTGTCCTCGTCTGCGCGGCGATCATCGGAGTGCTCGTTTGTCGACTTCAGAGGGGAAAAGCCGACTGGAGAAAGATCCACGAAGCCAGCGTCTTCCGAAGCTCCGTGAGTGTCGTCTTCCCTCAGTGTCCAACAAGGTCTCTTTGGTTTGGTTTTGTACCGTTGCCACGGTGAAGGGCCACCAAATAGCCGAGTTCTCTCGTCCTGCTTTCAGTATGATTGTGTTGGGGTACGAGATGCAAAAGTACAGAAGAGAAACAAACTAACACCTTTCACACGTTAGCCCCTTTTATACTGACCATCTCGTACGCAACAGTCGCGGCTTTCCGTTTTCCCTTATTCCAGAACCACCTCTCTCTGATACGTCAAATGTTACCTCTTACATTTGTAGTTTGATTTCAAGAAACAAGCAAAGTCGTACTCTGAGGGCTTTTGTAATTCTGGGTGTTCCACTTCACACCCCGGTCCAGGCTGCCTCAGACACTAGCAGGAAAGCCCGGAAACCTGTGTTTCGACCCCTCCATCGATGTTAGTTCCTTTCACCCAACAAAGCAGGAGCCGGCTAGTCTGCGTGTGCTTTTGGGCTCCTGGAATCTTGGGTGTCCGTTTTAACACCCCTCCTCCAGGCTCTTTGCTAATCTCTTTCCCAAAGGTGCCGTCCCATATTTGATACTTATTGCGCATGACCTCTGAAGCGGGGAAAATTCCATTTGGACTCGGACATCCCCATGTTTTATGCTGGTACCTTTCACACGAAGAACCAGGACATTGTCGTGTTTGTACGATGTCGGAATCCCAATCCTCTAATTGTGGGTGTTCAACTTCGCTCCCTGGTCCTGCCTTTCCGCTTCATTTCCCAGGTCACTGTCCCGCTTCTGATGCTTTATGGTTCGACTATGTAGCCTGTTGGCACATGTTACGCAGAACAGAAAAGAAGGAAAACCAGGGAAAGACAGCTTTGAAGGTGTCGTGGGAAAGGGGATATTGCCACCTTGTTGACTCGGGACATTCCAAAGTGCACCGCTGAAAATGCTTTTGTCTCCACAGCTGGGCCAGGGCTCAGGTGGTGAGAAGCAGGGCGTCCAGTACACCAACGAGGCTTTCCAGCACGATGACGACGAGGGCTCCGGTGGTCCGTTTGTCACAGTGGCGGAAGCGGGGCCGGCGGACAAGCCGGCTCTCGAGTCCAGCGTGAGGGCACTGGGCACCCTCCTGGATGCCGACAACGTCAGCCAGACAAGCTCCGACAAGGAGAAGGAGGTCAAGCCCATTTTGACCAAAGAACGCCGCCTGGAGGAAGGCTACAAGGCCGTTTGGTTCAAGGAGGACATCGACCCCGACGCCAAGGAGGAGGTGCTCATCATTCCTGACAGCAGGGAGGACGACAGCGAGGACGAAGATGATGACGGTCCCGCCAAACCCTCCAAGGTGGCATTCGCCGAGGCCGACCTGGACAGCGGACTGGGAGTGAAGATGGAGGATCCGGCGGAGGACTCGGAAGGTGACGACGTTCTGGACGTCGACCTTTGAGGAGGGCGCGGCGGCGGCGGCGGCAAGCAGTAAAAGCTGATCATTTATCAGCACTGACTTGCCGTTACTGCACAAGAAAAAAAAAAAAAACTGTGAACGGACCACGCCTGAAAGTCAAATCACGCAATCGTCAGCAGACTCATTTGAACAGCTGCCAAGTGGAAAGATAATGAGTTCAAAAAGCACAGGGTAATCAGACGCAAGCGGTAGTTTGTTTTTCCGTACGCGAGGCTGCCAAGCTCAGTGTCAGGGAAACAGAAAGTGAGGGTACCCTTTGTGCTCACTTATTCACAATTGGCCAGCGACCTACAATCATTGTCAAATGTAGTCAAAGATAAAAGCACATTTCATGTAAATAAATAAATAGATATGCAAGTGGCGCACATTCACGCTATGTACAGATCGCAAATGATGCGTTGTTGATCATTCGATATGAGCGGATACGCGTTTAATCATTATGAGAAAAATAAACCTTCCAGTTGTAGACTATTCCCATCTCGAAGGTTACGCTGAAATGATCCGGGAAGTAACTCCTTGGTGAGCCTTCACATTTGTGCACAAATATCACATTTCTGAGTTTCGCAATTACTGTAAGAGGCCCGATCCGATGTACCGTATGAGGGACCTGAAAAACAAATGAAAGTGGGGCTCTTTCATCTTCTTTACCGGAAGTTGATTTTACATCGAAATTCAACGGGGACTAATGCCAAAGACTGCCACAGTTGACCAGCTTCTAGCAGGTTCTCACTTTTATATAAATATCACATTACTGACTTGTTTCTAATTGAACATGACAACATATCTGCCATCTATAAAAAAGTTCAAACATTCAAATAGCATATAACATACGACTCAACTAAAACATATTGAAAAATAAACATTCTGTAGGTGTGACTTTTTCGTAGAAATCGCTTCATTTACATCAATTTAAACCCGGAAGTAACTTGAAAACTCACCACAGCGGCAGCCAGCCTAGCTAGCCGCAAGTCTAGCTAGCAGCTAATCGGTTCATGGTTCGGTTACGCGCAAACTACAGAGTGTGGAAATATGAGCAGATATGTGTAATATATTCAAAAATAAACAGTAAAAGGTATGAATTTGTTTTTGTCCTCGCCATAACTTTTGAGTACATTGGGAAAAAAAAATATCAGAAGTAACTCCAAAGACCGCTGCGATAGCAGCGAGAGAGCCTAACGTTGCAGCCAATAGCTCGGAGTTACTGTGTATGTACAAATGCATAATTAAAAGTGCAGATATGTCTTATCCTGAAAATAGAAAAGAAACATTTTTGTCTTTGCGCTTACCTGTGTCGCTTCAGTGAAATGTCGAAATCACCCTGAAACTAACTCTGAAGGCCACGCTAAGCCAACAGTTATGTACAAATGTCGAATTACAGAGTTGTTGGTAATTTCATTTGGACACATATCTGTAATATTAAAAATCACTCAAGGTGTGGATTGTTTTGCTGACAATTGTTTAGTTTGCATTGATCAAAGCCCTAAAGTAACTCCAAAAACTTCCAAGGTAGGTGCAAAAAAACTGTCCATTTGGAGAAAATTTGAGCACAGTTGACCCAGCCCCAAAATGTCTTTTTAGACCCACAGCACACCAACACAAAAAACAGTAGCCAGCCAAGTTTTTAAAAATAAGATCCATTGTACTTGTAAAAAATAGAAGCATACATCTCATTTCAACAAATATAAAAACTTTACACCGTTTGTACAAGCACAAAATATAAAAGCCCAAGAAAACTTTTATACAGGCACTTGTAAACTAAATCAAGACTTTGAGGCACTGTTATGGTGAAGACAAGCAGTTGTAAAAACATGACATCAAAAGCAGAAGATTTGTAAAAGGTGTTAAAAAAAAAAAAAAAAAGCAAAATATTAGGGTTTTTTAGCACAATATTGAGATGTGACGTTTTTGTTTCCATATGGTATCTTCTGTTCTGTTGGCTATTAAATCAATGTGACGAGTACCAGGCTGACAGTGTGATCAGCTGATGTGCGCATTGCATCGTTTTGGGACATTGGTACCGGTTCAACATCGCCCCAAAGAAATGATTCATTTCTACTATCAGTTTGAGAGAGGAAGACGAGGAGGAGGAAGAGTTACTGCGTCTGTTGGCTGGCGGCCATCTCCATGGCAACAACCAGGTTGCGCTGGGCTGAGATGGCGTCAAAGACTTCGTCCCGATTGGTCATGGTTCCAAACACCAATGGCTGAATGACCCCCCCCCCAAACAAATAAAAGTCTGCATTAGAGCAGCATTTCAAGCTCGAGGGCCACATTTGATTGTTCAAAGGGCCAACTCGGTCAAACAAAAATCAAATGTGAAAATGCATATACACTATGTGGAAAATAGTTTCTCTTATCCATCCATCTGTTGTCTGAACCAATGACTCCCGTCATGATTAAATCATTATTTCTTATTGTTATGGTAAATTGTATCATTTACAATGAATTCAATTATTCAAATAATTATTCAATTGAATAATTATTCAATTAATTCAATTCAATTCGAAAATATTACATATTTTATACATAGAATAAAAAAGAAAACTAAATCAAATAAAACATTCCCTAACTGGTTGTATCTTCTAAATGAAATAATTGATCATTTATTTATATTTAGCCTAATTATAAAAAATTAAAAAAATAATTAAAAAAGAGAATGACTTAATTTTGATGATATTCTTCATCATTTTAATCCAAATGATTTTTATTACCGGTATTTACATTAAATAAATGAATCAATTGTTTCATGCAATAAATGAATTAAAAGCATGTTTTAAATATTCAATTTTAGGGGGGAAACAAAGCTAAATGAATGCAATATATAAGACATGACGTCAATAAATGTTTGTGGGACTGAAGAACTTCTGTTTTATCAGTAGCGCTACTCACCTTCTGGGTGAACGGTGTTGCTATGGAGATGCCCATCCCGAGGCCAGGTAACATGGACAACACTTTGTACTGTGAGGGCGAAGACGGTGCATTATTTAAAAAAAGAAAGACAAAAACTTTTTGGGTGAGGAGAAGTCGAGCGAGCACCTTCTGGATGTCGGTGATGTCCAGCAGTTTGATGACTTTGTCCCTCTTGGACGAAGACGAGCGGGAACACTCGAAGCACAAGTACCTGATGAGGAAGGGAACGGGGAGCACATCATTATGGATCTCAGACCGCATGGAGGGAGTGGGAAAACAAAAAAACAAAAACAAAAAAAAACACACACACTCTCAGACCACGGGCATGCCGACAACATGTGACGCTGTAAGCCGAAATCCGTTTGAGCCAATCAGAAGCCAGAAGAAAGTCATGAGTGTGAAAAGGAAACCATTTTTTTCAAATTTGTTACTCCAAACAATACAGATTCCCCCCCAAAATAATCATGATCACATTGGCTGAAAATAAAGTTTGTGCGAGAAAAAAATGGAGAAACATCCAAAAATGATTGTGTGTGTGTGTTTTTTTTTTTTTTTTTTTTTTTTTTTTAAAGGTAAACACATGTATAAATGGCCAAAATGCACAAATTGTTTTCGTTTTAAAAAGATCTATTTTGGGTGGCTCAAAATGGAGTTTTTGTGTGCATCAAGTGCCAAAATACATGAAAATTATTTATAAAATGATATAAAACAATGCAGCTTGTTACTTGATGTGATTGCACAAATGCATCTCAGTCAAGTGGAATATGCTGGAGAAGTTTGTTTATTTCAGTAGAAGTCAAAAAGTCAAATTCATATTCATCAGAGTCCTTCAGCAGGAAAATACTCTCAAGAAGGCCAATTCCTATTTCAGTGCAATATTTCAAATGATTTGGATACTTTATGAAATATTCCAAAATTTTAAAAGAGAGTGAATTTGTGGTTGTGATGAGCTACTGTCATCTCAAAAAAATGTCACCATGAAGTATTTCTCTCGATGTAAAAGATAATCTTCACTCTAGCGAAATGAATCATTTTCCAAGACAGTCCAATTTATTGAAATAGACCTGTAAGACGCAATGACGACATTGATTACAGCATGGCAATACCATATTTAGCGTCTCTCCATATTTGTTGACGGTAAGGCTGTGCAACTAACCAAAATTCAATTGCAATTACGATTATTACACTCCACGATTACAAAATGGTCATAATTGCACAGAACGAATATTAATATGCATTTATATCCGAAGCACTATGTATGTTTACGTGAGGAAATCATACTTGAATTTATACATTTGCACTTTTTTTTATTTTATAATAACTAACTCTATACATTTTTTGGGGTACAAAAGGAACTTACCGGTACTTACATTTATTTTTCTCTATATTTTTTATGTTTAAACATTTTCTTATTTTGTGCCCCCAAAAAATGAATGATCGCTTGAATATTTCAATTATTACCCAAATGATCGTGACTTTATGATCTTGCTCAAATATGCAGTTAATGCACAAAAAAAGAAGGATGACCTCAGAAATGTACGGTTTCTAAATGCTGCGTTTGTTCGCTTGAAATGTGTTTTGGAGACGAGGGCACGGCCAGCCGGGCGGGCGCCTTACCTGTCAGTGATGTAGAGGACGCCGTTGCGAATGTAGTCTGCGGGGGTCTTCTTGTCGCGGTTGATGAGGCAGCAGCGCCAACCGCTCTCACACACTAGGCACGCACGCACGCACACAACAAGTGCTGCATTATCCAAGACGCCGCGCCACAAGAGCGCCTTTGCGTTCCGGTTACCTGCTAGGGGGCGCTCACTCTCGGGTAGGTTGAAGACCTCGTGGAAGGTTCCTCTCTTGGTGCTGTAGTATCGACTTCCGCCGCCTCCGTCGTCGCCACTGCGGGGAATCTGAACCACAAAATCGGATCGCAGACAACATTTCCATTTTGTGCCAAATCAAAAAAATTAAAAAAAACATTTCGGAATCAAAACTGAGACGGTCCCACAAAACTTGACTGGGTTCACGTCAACTCGGCGGTAGTGGCAAGCTAGGTGCTACTCACCGCAACAGCTAGCTAGCAATGAGCTTCAGCTGGCTAGTAGTGCGTCTAAGCAGTGCGTCGCGGAGGCGCTGTGAGTTGCTGCCGATTGAGATACATTTTGTGACAAGCATGTTCTCACGACGTGATGACGAGGAAAGCTGGAGAAGCCATGCTGATTTCAAAATAGCAGGCAAATGAATACGTGTCTGGAGTCTGGAGAGCAAATCTACTCGCTTAATAGAACGGGAAATGTATGAACTTCTGTTGCAACATACGTTGTTAGCAAGGAGGCGTGGCCAAGAGGCTTAAAAGCGGGCAATGTTCAGCGCGACTGGACTTCATGATCGCCTTCCAATAGGTTCTTTTTTTTTTTTTTTTCTTTTTTGGGGGAGGAGTTGTGTGTGAAAGCGGATCGGTGCTGACCCGCCTGCCGGACGAGTTGCAGGCTCGCTCCCTCATCTGGACGTCCGTGGGCAGGCCGGTCCACACGATGTGCGCCGTGTCGTAGCGCTGACGCAGTTTGGGGCAACTCTTGAAGATGAAGTTGATGATGAAGAACTTGATGCCCACAAAAACACCTGAGGGGAAGGACGACCAGAGGAATTTGCCGATTGACCTTCCGGTCGACGCTGACGTGCGGGCGCTCCACCATGTTGTGTCACGCTCATGTTCCGATTGCGCGCGCGCGTGTGTGCGTGCGTGACGGAACTGAACTCGTACCAATAACGAATCCCAGCAGTTTGTAAGGCAGCAGGCAGGAGGCGATGAATGACACCCACAGAGCCACGTACAGCTTCTTTGTCAACTGAGGCTCCACCCACATGAAGAGACTAAACACACACGCACACGCGCCATTTCGAAAGTGTCCGCTTAACCCGAGTGACAAGCAGAAGAACGGCCCAGTTGACACTCTTACTTCTTTATCTTCTCCAGGATGTCGGCCATCTTGCCAAAGATATTCTGTCCAGGAGGAGAACCAAATGAAACGTGTTGCCGACCAGAACAGGAGCACCTAAAGTGAGGTCACCTGAGCTCTCTGGGCCACGTGCAGAACCAGCTGGAACTTCTCCGACACGGTCAGGTCTTCCCTGGGAGGCTCCTGTTCAAGACGGAGGGGGAGGGAGCAGACTGTCGCCTGTCAATCATCTTGTCGGCCGCACACAAACACTCAAATGTACACGCGCACGCGCACACACTCACAAACATATTAGCAGACTTGCTCACACATACATACGGCACAAATACTCATGTAGCACACGAACATAAAAACACATGCTGATGCACACATTTACACTGAGACAAACACACATCTGCACCAACCACGCCCCCCCTCCCCCCCACACACACACACACAACGCACATACAAAAACATACTCACACACACATATAGTAAACAAACAAAACATGTGCACATACACGTTAAAAAACTACACACACACACTCACGCATACAAACGAATGCAAAACACCACCACGTATTCCTTCAAGCACACGCATACACACGCGCGCGCTCTTACCAAAGGTTCCGAGATTTCCGGAAGGATGCTCCACTGGATCCTCCAGCCCCTGAAAGCAGGGCATGAAGGGGCATGGTCACAAAGTCAGTCCTGTTTTGTTGCTTTTTTGCCATTGGCTGACAGGACCGGCGTGGGCGGGGCTCACCTGGCAATGAGGTAGTTCAAAGAAAGGCGCAGGACGGCCAGGAAGAGGAACATGGAGATGGTCCAGCCACGCCATGTTGCATACATGTAGATCTGTTAACAACACACACACGGCTAACAGTTAGCATCCAGCCAACAGCGTTGTTCAGATTTCTACTTTTGTCAAGCTGTTGGCAGTTATCTTGACAGATAGCAATTAGCATTCATTAGTGTCGAGAAATGACTCTCTAGTTGATAGCAGTTAGCATTTAGCCTCTAACCGCTAGTCGAGTACATAGCAACGAGCATCGGTCAATTAGCAGTAAGTGTCGGGTACTAATCCAGACGGCATCCAGTTTGCATCTAGCCTCCACAAGGCAAGGGTGGCGCTAGACCAGGGCCCGTTAGAAATCTGCGTAGCCCCGGTTGAGCCCCTCTCGCATTTCATTTGATATTCTGAAATCCATTTAGAAATGATTTTCTCACTCCCCGTATGCATCGCTTTAACCTCGGGAGAGAAATCACCCTGGAGTCGTCTCTAGCAACTACCGTTAACAGCTCGAGTCGGTCAGTCGGTGGTTATCGAGACGGTTAGCAATTAGCATCCGGTTAGCATGTCGCTTCAAGAAACTAGTTTCCAATGCATTGCAACTAAAATGACTTATTTAACAGCTAGAGTCGGTCAGTCGGTGGTTATCGAGACAGTTAGCAATTAGCATCCGGTTAGCATGTCGCTTCAAGAAACTAGTTTCCAATGCGGAGCAGTTAAAATGACTTCTTTAACAGCTAGCATAAAATTACTTCTTTAAAAGCTAGAGTCGATCAGTCAGTGGTCTATCAAGACAGTTAGCATTCAGCATCCAGTTAGCACGTAGCTTCAAGAAACTAGTTTGCAATGCGTAGCAACTAAAATGACGTATTTAACAGCTAGAGTCGGTCAGTCAGTGGTTATCCAGACAGTTAGCATTTAGCATCCAGTTAGCATGTCGCTTCAAGAAACTAGTTTCCAATGCATTGCAACTAAAATGACTTATTTAACAGCTAGAGTCGGTCAGTCGGTGGTTATCGAGACAGTTAGCAATTAGCATCCGGTTAGCATGTCGCTTCAAGAAACTAGTTTCCAATGCGGAGCAGTTAAAATGACTTCTTTAACAGCTAGCATAAAATTACTTCTTTAAAAGCTAGAGTCGATCAGTCAGTGGTCTATCAAGACAGTTAGCATTCAGCATCCAGTTAGCACGTAGCTTCAAGAAACTAGTTTGCAATGCGTAGCAACTAAAATGACGTATTTAACAGCTAGAGTCGGTCAGTCAGTGGTTATCCAGACAGTTAGCATTTAGCATCCAGTTAGCATGTAGCTTCAAGAAACTAGTTTCCAATGCACAGCAACTAGCATTGCTGATTAGTGTTCTGCAGTTGCTAGACAGTTAGCGTCCATTAGCATTTAGCCTCACCGTAAAGGCGATGGCCGTGGTGTAGACGGAATACCAGCTGGACAAGGCCGAGAGGTCCCGCATGAAGCTGGTGATGGGCCTCAGTCCTCTCTCTGCAAAACACAAACATGGGGCTCAACAATCTTTTCAAGCGACATTTCTCCATTCGAGATGGCTAACTCATCCACCGCTACGGACATTTCTATTTGTCGTGGTATTTCACGTGTTTCTTGCCTTCATTTGTCAACATTTCCAGCTAATCGTCTTCAAACTAGAATTGTTTTATGTCCAAACAGTAATGAAGATGTCAGCACCCTCGCTTTAGTTGTTGCAACACTGAGCACAAAATTTGCAGAAAAAGTCAAAGTGACTCACTGGCCCGCCTCATGTTTTCCGTCAGCCTGTGGAGGAGTGAAACTGAAATTTATAACAAATAGGAATATGAAATATGAATCACTTTTGCAAATTTGGGAAATGCCACCGGCTCACCTCCTGGCACTGAGCGGCTCGTCCGGCTCGGGCGCCTCCTCCTGCGGCTGCATGTGGAAGTCGTCAAAGTCGACGCCCACGTGCTTGTAAAGCAATCTTTGGAAGCGACCGTAAGCGTCTTCCTTTCCGCCGGGGCTGCCGATGTCATGAGGGGGCGGGGCTTTTGGAGCGACAGACGCCGACTCTTCGAGTCTGTCAACGTGACGGGCAAATAATCGATTCAGCCGCTGAAAGTAGTTTGATGAAGCAACATGAAATTTGCTGGTCACGTCTATTCGGAGTGGACCCACACGCACCCAAAAAATGGCCATTTCATTCAGGGTCATTTCTCGAGAGAAGAATGTAGACGTGCGATAGTTGTGACCGCACCTGGCGTTGTTGATGTCACTGAGCTTTTGTTCAAGTTCCACGTTCCTGCTGCGTTCCTGCTCCAGCTCCTGTCGCAGCGCTTCCACGCCGCTTTCTTCCTCTCTGAGTTTTCTCAGCTCCTCCTCTGGAAGGTGGCGGGATCAGAGTCACATGACAAAGCAAAGAACAAACAAACAAAACACAACCAAATTAAATACACAACTCACGTAAGAAATGTTTCTCTAACAAGGTGATCTCCAGGTGTCCTTTCACCTCATTCAGATCCGTTTTGGATTCCTCTTGAGATGCAGAAAGTGTCCCTGAAACAATCTGGCCGGCCAAACATAGAAGAACAAGTCAAGTCAAATTATACTAAACCAAACCAAAAATGACTACCGGTACTATAATTATTAGCATCACTCCGCTACCCAAAACAAGCATGGATTTACAACACCCAAAAAAGCTTTTATTTTTTAATCATGTTTTTTTTTTTCTTGTTTGACAAATGGCATTCAGTTTCATTTTCATATGAAAGACAGAAGAAAAAAAAGCTTAGATACGTTTACTACTTTTTGGATGGTAAAAATCACATAAAGCATTATTAAAACAATTTGGGGGAAGGGGAAAAACACAAGTCTGTTAAATATGAAGAAAATGTTTTGAATCTTGAATATGTGTTTTCTAATTTCAAAACTTGGATTTAAAAAACAATTTGGAGATGCATGCTTATTGTTGGATAGCAACAAAAAGAAATGGGATTTTCTTAGTCCTATTTCAGGACGGGGTTCACTCTCATTCCCCTTCAATTGACACTTTTTTAACCTTAGCGTAGCCATGTGAGTTGTGTGTTCCATTTGGCACCTCCTCGCTGCATTCCGTGTCCGACATGTCGGGCGATTCCGACAGATCCATCATTTCATCCCGCCTGTGGCCCCAATTCCGGATCCGGTCCAGGCGCCTCCGCATGGTTGAGCCTTGTGGAACACAGCCCAACCAAGCCCACCCTGTTCCACCGCTTGCTGTCTACCTGGACCCCACTGACAGGTGGGGCTGCAGAGGACAGGAAAACACATTTCACTTTCATTAAAAAAAAGAGCAACTTGATAGAGTTTTGGAGCTAAATGTCAGGTTTGCTGCGAGGTGTTCCACAGGGTTCTCTATACTTGAGCCTCTTCTATATCCATGTTTGTGCATTTTGCCAGTCTAACTTACCACTATAGACATGTAAGCCTCTCTTGAAAATGTATGAGCATCTAATGGTTGCTTGTTGACTTTGCGGCTTTCTGCAAACCAAACACTAACAAAAGTGGTATGTGGCCGCAATTGTGTGTGCTTGCACAGCATTCGGGTATTACATAAAAGTGACTGTCGACTGTCTGGAGACATCAAATGCATTTACCGCAACAGGGTGGGAGAAACGGTCACATTTCATGATCAATGATAACTTTCAAAACTGAGCAGAAGCCCAAAATATTACGTACGCCTGCTCAGTTTTGATTGACATGAATCAATGGTCGTTGTTGTAGCTATTCCCAATATTTTGATCCACGGTTGCACAGGAAAAGACGCGTGCCCTCCCCCTTACAGTGTCAATCAAAACAAGAGTAAATGTGTACCTACTATTGTGTCCGCTGAAGGTGGCAGGCAGCCAATCACGTTAGAGCTTGCAAAGATTGGACACACCTTAAGTGAAGAATGTTGCTCAAAAGTGAACAAGTTGTCTCTTCAAAGCAAACTCTTTTGAAAGCTCCGCAGCGGCGCTCCGTCGAGGCTCCAAGCCGACCAGGGCAATCTCGAGCCGGCGGTTCCTTTGTCAGAAGCGGTCAAGCAGTTGTGGAAGTTTAGTGACCAAGAGCCAAAACTCCGGTTTGACTTGTTTAGTTGTCAACCATCACGCCAGCTCGTAGGCGTGGCTACGCTTTTAAATGTGAGGTAACGTCATCATGTAACGTTCTTAAGGTGCTCACTTTTCGTTTATTGTTATTTATTTTTTTAGGTCTGGTAACGTGGAGTGAAATTTTATAATTTATGAGTAAAAAATTAAAAATACGTTTGGATTATTTCTAAAAAGCAATGCTTTTATTGTCGGCCAATAGGTGGCGGTAATGAATAATTTATGTCATTGCCTTCCACCAATCACGAGTAGGAAGACGACGAGGTGGCCAGAAAAGGCGGAAGTGAACTTTCCTGTTTATAGGGCAACTTTTCTGACAATTTTCTTATTTTATGTCCAAGTTGGTGGTATCAAAAGTGAGTGGGTGACAACTTTTTCATTTAAATTCCTTTTTTAACCTGCATTCGCCGGCGAAGAGTCAATAGGGGGGCGGAGATGGTCTTAACCACCGCGAACGTTGACGTTAAGCAGGTAAAAAAAACCAAAAACATTTTATGACCAAACTACATCTGGGGGAAAAACAAACCATTTTTGTCTTTGTCGGTATTTTTCCTTCCTACAGAGGGAAAAACAGAATTCCACTATTATGCATGCAATTATAGCAAGTTGGTGTTAATTTTACTCAGTTAATTTTGAATTGATAAATTGTCAGTAAAAAAAAATATCGGCACTTGATACGATTTATTTTCATTAGATGTCTGGCTGTATGCCTTCTCATTTACAAAGGCACACATCCACACACTCACAAAAATGGACTAAAAGCCGAAAGTCACACAACTACGAACGCACACACGAAGGGTGTCCTTTATTTTTTTAACAATTATAAATGTATTTATTTTAGATACGGTTTAATGTTCTCATAAATTAGAGTCAAGCGTCCTCGAGTCCCGTGAAAGACGCTTTATAAACCAAATTATAATTCATACTTTTATTACGTTTACAATTATTACGTCGTCACTTTCCTAAAATAATGACCATCAGGTGTTGTTGTTGTTGTGTTTTTTTGTGTTTTTTTCCAACACATTAAAGGTTTCGAACTGAATGATCTGTTGAAATAAGGCTGGAGCCGATTTTAGCAGGTGTCCCGCGTCATAAAGATGTGATTAAGGGGGGTAGGGCAAAATATGACTTGGGCTGTTATTTTATTTTATTTTAAGGTGACAATGTTGGAATAAATACATAATAGCTTCTTAAATGAATGAATATCGAATAAATGACTAAAAACAAATAATGTATACATACATTTCACTTTGAGTTTTTCATTGTATTTATCATTTTTTTAATTATATATTTGGAATTCATTAAAAAGTTTAGGAAATAAAGTAAAAAAAACAACTTGTATTTTTGTGCTTTCTATTTTTAACCCTTTAAAAAGTAATTTGGGGAACGCATTCTTTTTTATATATATATATATATATATATATATATATATATATATATATATATATATATATATATATATATTTCAGATAAAAACAGACTGATATTTTCTTCCCAGCCACCGGCTTTTAAAAGTACAATCTTCATTGTATGATGCACCCCTCGTTAAAATGTGTCCTGCTAATAAAGAAAGAAAGTAATAAGAAAAGATTTCATTTCTTGTGCTTAAAAAATATGAAAACTCAAACAAACATGTTTTTGCAGAAAGATGCAGAGCAAGCGCTGGTGGTGGCCATCTCGTGCTCGGCCGTGCTGCAGGACGCCGACGACGGCGAAGTGCACGGTGTGGGCGTGGCCTTCCCGCTGCTGCAGGTGCAAGAAGAAACAACTGCGGGCGTTGCAAAGTTTACGGACTGCAAAAGTAAAACATTTGTCCTGGATCAATTCTTTTTTTTTTTAGGCGCTGCAGAGTGTGAATCGGCAACTGGTGGCAGCGGATTCTGCCGAGTCGTTGCTTTTTGACGTGCTTCTCGTCACCACCGACGAGCGACGGCGGCGGCAGAGCGCTCACATAGTCAGCAGCACCAAACATCACGGTGGGCCTTGGAGGGGGAAAAAAAAAAGCCAACACAAAATCAGATCAAGACAAAACATATCAAAACTGTTTTCCGCCACTAATGTGACATCAACTCAATTTGAAAAATGCATTTAGAGAGGGGAAGTCAAATAAACAGCAAGTGAGATAATGCGGTTGCACAAGTGTGCACCCCCTCTAAGAACTGGAGCTTTGGCTGTGTTCAGAATGATCCCGTCACATTCAAACTTGTGTTTGCCACCATTTCAAGTGGCTCCGATGAACCCCAAATGACATTCAGCTGTTCTAGTAGGCTTTTCTGACATTTTGTCATTTCTAGCAGAAGCGAAGGTTTTGTGCTACCGCTGTTGAGAACCGTTCCTAATTCAGTTCTCTGATTACCCCTCAAGCAAAGTTCAGATGTTCTTGTAGGCTTTTTCTGGCAGTTTTGTAGCCTCAATGTACAGCGCAAGGCACTTGAAATCGTGGCGGGTGTGTGCCGACTCCCATAGAACAAGAGTTGGCGTTTGGCGATTCATTCTGAACGCATCTCCACTTAGAAGCACACTTTGCCATTGTTTACTTTTCCCCCCTCCTTGACTTATTAAAACAAAACACATGAAACCTTATCGCACTTAGTGAAAATCTGCAAATGAACACTACCGTCCCCCCCCCCCCCCCCAAAAAAAGTTTAGAATTGCTTACATGAATAATTCGAACCGTGAATATACTCCAAACTATGTTTCCTATTTACCCTAAAATATAGATGATTTGAGTTAGGAAAGTGTCTGCTGTCACCTTTACAACCTTTAAAAGTACTAATGACTACTTTCCTATTAGATATTGCTTTGCTAGCATATTCTGGTCTTTTAGAAAGAGCACCAAAAATATGCAAATATCTACAATTGTTTGCAAAAGATTGAGGTGAATTTGCAAAATTGTGTCATACAATATTCTTTGCAGTCGGGATGTTAGTGCACATCAGTTAGGGGACACATTGAACTACAGAAAAAAAGAAAAGCATCCTGACAAGTACATTGAAGTGATTGACCTTGATGATGATGATGATGATGATGATGATGGTTGTCGTTGTTGTTGACTTGCTATGCGGCCGCGTCGCACGCGCAGGTCTGGAAGTGAGCCGCTTCTGCTTTTCGGGCCAGGAGGACTTTGTGGAGAGTTTACTTGAAAATCAGGTGCAGCTTTTCCTGTCCACGGAGCCCCAGGAGGTGGCGCTGGCGCGGCAAAGAGGTGCGTTGTCCTGCCGGTGGCGCCAGAAGGCTACGCAAAGTCGATTTTGTTCGAATTGAAAAATGATAAAATATTTTAGAAACAAAAAACACCTTGAAAGCATTTTTGCCTTGGCGGAGGTCTGACGTCGCGCCGGCGGCGATTGTTGGTCACGTGTTGCAGGCGTGCTGTCGGCGGCGTTGGGCCATCGAACGTGGTCGAGCCCGTCGGAGCAACTCAGAGTTTTGCTGTGCGCCGATGACATCATCGCAACAACAGCCGCCAGGTCCGCGCAGGTACCAACGCGCTACCTTTTCTTTTTAAATTATTCACAAGTCATTGATTATTCCAGGAAACTTTAAAAGTCTATCTACAATGCATTTTACATTTCATTATCCTGATAGAATCAACTATTTAACAAGTAAACGTTTAAAATGGAGAAATAGTTGTTATTTAGTGCCATTTTTTTATTTTCTTATGTACATTATAGTTCATTTAATCAGTTATTAAAGCAACACAGTGTCATATGTCAGTTTTTGTTGATTATGGCGGCGCCATGTGGACAAAAGCGGTAGAGTGTTTTACAAAAGTCAACCACAAGTCATGGAATCCTGAGCCGTCCTTAAAGTGAAAGGAGGAAGTGAGTATGCCGTAAAGCAATTCGGGACATTTGTATTTGTTCCGTGTGCCAGCGTTGATCCTACCCTCCTCAAAGTTTCCGCCAGTAAAAATGATACAGTTCCATTCAACGACTGTACTTGTAAGTCAATGTTTCATCAAAAGAGTTGTGAAAAAATGTTAAGATCGATTCCTTACCCAGTGCTGCTTTAAAAACAACAAATCAATACAGTATACTGTATGTAAAATGCTTACTCTTTTTAAAATTGTATTTGCAATAAACCAATTGGCCAATTATTCAACCAAATAAATCCAAAGTTGTATGAACAGAGATTGTCAAAGTGTGGTACGCCGGCTCCCTCTAGTGGTACTTGAAGGAATCACTCAATTAACTGTTCAGTCTGCGCGTAGTCTAAGTGACTTTTTGTTCTTTTTTACATTTCGGTCCAATTTGTCTTTGTCTTCTGCTTTCATTTGTCCTCATAGCGCTTCTGGTCGCAGCTGGGCGCCTTGCGGGGGCGTTTCGGCATCCTGGACAGTCCCGTCAGCGTTGCGCTGATGACGGCGCACGGCGGGCGCCAACACTTGGGCGACGCCCTGGCGACGCTTCGCTCTCGGGGCATCAACGCCGACGAGGCCCACTGCCTCGCCGGGGCCCCCCGCGGACCCATCCTGGAACTGCTCAGGCCTCACTTCCTGCTCGGTGACGGCGGGCTGCGGTGATGACGTCACGAGGCCGCGTCAATGTCGCGCTGCGCCGCTTCCTGACACGCCACGATGTCCATTGCCTTCAATTCATTGTGTCATGCCCTTGCTATTGTCGCTCGCATGTAATAAAGTCCAAAATATTTTACCGTCATTTTTTGAAAAATGTTTTACAAATGTAGTAATATATATTTGAATCAAAACAAAAAAAACATTACAATAAAGTTGGAGTTGATATCATGCTCACAAAAATATGACGTGAACGTCACGTGAAAATATTTTTCAAATACATTGCCTTGATGAATGGCCGGTATACCGTAGTTCATGCAATGATGCTAATATTTATAGTCTCAAAGGGGAAGTCAACGCAAACATTTTTTTTTTTCAAGAATATGTTTTGCGCAAGCCTGCGAGTTGAAACAAATGATAAATGGACTGTCACTTGTGTAGCTCTTTTCTTTTTCAAAGCGCTTCACATCGTACTTCATCTACCGACTGATGACGCAGCATCAGGAGCAACTGGGGGTTCAATATCTTGCTCGAGGATACTTCGACATGGTCACAATGGCCGGGGATCGAACCCACAACCTCCGGGTTGGGAAACGACCACGCTCCCACTGGGCCATGCCGCCTAAAACAAGGCATTCTGATCAATATTGCATTTGTGGAATAAGTGTTAATCCACTCCTTTTTAGCCATCTCTCAGGGCGGCCATTTTGTCTCCTGTCGACTGAAAATGACATCACAACGGCTCACATCAACCAATCATGACTCAGAAAACAGGTCAGCCGTGATTGGTCGCTGTGAGCAGTTGTGATGTCATTTTCAGTCGACAGAAGTGACAAAATGGCCGCCCCCGGAGATGTCTTAAAACAAGTGGATTAACACTTATTCCACAAATGCAATATTGATCAGAATGCCGTTGTTTCAACTCGTGGGCCTGCTGGGAACATTTTCTTGAAAAAAAAAAAAAGTTTGGGTTGACTTCCACTTGAACTGATTGGGCTAGTTCTGATGCAATAAAGTACAAAGACCAATATTTTACCTGGAATTCTTTTTGAAGACTGGAGGAACAAAACAACACAAGTGCATGCAGGCACACAAGAAAAAACGGCCGGATGAGCCCTTATTCCACAAACGCCATACTTGATCAGAATGCCGCGTTTCAAGCGGCGGGCCTGCAGCTCGGAACATATTCTGATTCTGGAAACAAAAATGTTTGCGTTGACTTCCCTTTTAAGGGTTTGTTCACCGCGCTTCACAACTCCCGCCCTGTGGAGCATGCGTGCGTGCTCGGTGGAAATAAAAAACAACTACCTTAGCGCCAACAATCGGTGTGCCCTCTGCATCAACATCAAAGTGCGTCGTCCACGGAGAACCAAACGTTTTCCTCCGTCCGCCCCTGATGCAGGCCAGCGCGCACCTGTTGCAATCAACTCAACGATTGAGCCTTCACGAGGCTCAACGCGCACACACACACAAAACGCCCACCGGGTGGCACTGTTGCTCATTTTAAAGCAGTGCAGGTCGCCGAGCTTTTTTTCTGCCGCGGACCGGTTCATACAAGTTCGGCGGAACTCTTACGAAATATATTCCCCGTCCGGGCGGAGGGAAGAAATGAGGGAAGAAACTTTCCAAGTGCGTCTCTTATTTGACGCATTTGCTACAGGTTGTATATTTCATGAGTGTTACGCGACGGAGACAAGGTGACATGCAACAGAGAGAATCCGGCCACTTTTCAAAATAAAATGGTTTTCAGCCTCGGATAAGAAATAAACCGAAAGTACTGGACTTTTTAAAAATCTTTTCCTTTCTTTCATTCACCTGTGCGGCCCGGTCTAAAGTGGCCTGCCACCCGGTACCGGTCCGTGGATGGGGAGCCCCTGTTTTCAAGTACGTGCAAGAGAAACGACAGTCAAGAAAAAAAAAAGAAAAAAAGACTCCACAGAAGTTTTGTGAATCGTTGTGGCACTTTCGAGCAGACCTCATCAAAGTGCGTTCCTAATGAAATGGCCGGTGCGAGTGCGGTTTTCTACGCACACTGTCTCCAAACGAATCACGTTTGAAATGAGCTGCGCGCAGACAGGCCCCCGATAGCGCATGCGCACCGTCAAGTCGCGCGTCGGCTCGCCGCTGGAGAAGCTTGGGCAATGGTCATGCGCGGCGGGCGGCGCTCAAGCGGAGCTCCGAACTAGCGGCTTTCGTTGTCTGACTCGGCGCCGCTGCCCTCGGCGGCGGCCTGCAGGGCGGCTGACTCGGAGGCTCGCATGCAGCGCACCCGCCACCGGACACGTTGGCCGCGCCACGACGGGGCGAAAACTTTTTTCGGGGGGTTGGGGGTTCTTTTCTTCCCCAACCCCCGTCACAATGTTCCTTCCCAACAACAGCGGCGGCGGA
The DNA here is from genome assembly GCF_054856515.1 of Filicampus tigris. Classification (NCBI taxonomy): domain Eukaryota; kingdom Metazoa; phylum Chordata; class Actinopteri; order Syngnathiformes; family Syngnathidae; genus Filicampus; species Filicampus tigris. The sequence goes on from NC_141220.1 coordinate 29,359,842, forward strand.
TCTTTAAGGACGCGTTTGGTTGGGTTCGTCCTCAACTAAGAGGGCTTTGAGGGCCTTTTTCCGCGGCACCACCGGCGCTGTCCTTCATGAGAGGAGCCGCCGGAGGTGGAGAGGATGGAGATGACGGCCGAGGGGGCGCGGGGGCACAACGTGGCGGCGCTGGTGCTGGGCGTGCTGCTCATCGTGGCGATCGTGGGCGGCAACGCGCTGGTGTGCGTCAGCGTGCTGAGCGAGAAAGCCCTCAAGACCACCACAAACTACTTCATCGTCAGCCTGGCGGTGGCCGACCTGCTGTTGGCCGTGCTCGTGCTGCCCCTCTTCGTCTACTCGGAGGTGACGTCGCGCACGCGCCCCAGCGCACGCATGCAGCAATGTCACCCAAGTGCTCCCATGCCCGTGCATGCATGGCGAAAGCTTCGTTGCGCTGTGCCACGGACAAAAGTTTTGGGTGGAATTTACTCAACCGTATTTCGTCAAGTGCACAATATCCTTTGCTTGACTTTTTTTTTTCTCGGTGCACGCACACCATTTTTATTGCAAATCGAAATGTGCTAAACGAGATTACATTGACGTGTGTTTGTGTCCGGATCTTAGCGGCACAGCTATTTGGGGCACGTTTGCGGCCAAAGCCTTCCAAATGTCATTTACTTTCAGGCCTGCACGAGTCAGTCCATTTTGGTGTTTCAGGCTGTAATTGCTGCTTGTAATGATGGAGCAAAAAGTTTTGGGGTCAGCTCGAGGGAATGACGGCAACAAGTTATTCGAAAGGCAGCAGGCGTGTCACGTTGATTGACGTTGCACGGACTCAAATGAACGATCTGCTGGCTTGAGGAGGACATGGATTTTTTTTTAATTCAATTTATTGGCGTCCTTAGTAAAGGCATGTGCACGTGCGCATCATAAAACAAAACAAAAAAAGCTTTATAGGCACCGATCAAGGAAAACGAAATGGGTGTGGGGGGGGGGAGACATTTGCATTCTGCCCTTTTTTTCGATTCTAAATTCGATTCCACAAATAAGAAACAACCAACCTGACAAGGATTTTCCGTCGGCTCATTATGACGCAGCCATTTTGTACCTAATGTAGTGGCCGTGTGTGCGTGTGTTGCCTTGCAAATAGTCACCGCGGGCGCATGCTTGCGCGCGCGTCTTTGTCTTGCAGTTCCAGGACGGCGTGTGGACGCTGAGCACGGGCGTGTGCGACGGCCTGATGAGCATGGACGTCATGCTGTGCACCGCCTCCATCTTCAACCTCTGCGCCATTAGCGTCGACAGGTCGGCACACCTTCCGCGCACGCCTCGCCTCACGTCACGTCACGTCACGTCACGGCGGTGCCTTGAGACACGAGTGACCTCACTTAGGATTGCTACACACACGAGCCGTCATTCTGACGACTTTTTTTGCAGTGCGAGTTTGCACTCAACATAAAAAAATGTCTGCCATCTTAATGCTAACACGCGATTGGAAATGCCATAGACGGGTTAACGGAACTAGCATTGATGTTGCGGTATATCAACTGCTGCCATTCAAGTGCAAAAAGAAGCTAACCGCAATTGTACAAGTGGTGCCATCACAAACCAAACACACAGAAAAGGGCCAAAGAAAAAGCAAAACACTTATGGAATTCCTTTAGAAAGGTGAGGGAAGTACACATGAAAAATACGTCATCCCCATAGTAAAAACCATGCCCCAATTAATGTGGCCAGTGCACCAACGACTTAACATAAATAAATACCTCCATCCATCCTCTCTCGAATAAAGCCATAAAACAATCCCTCACCAAAAACAAAACATAAACGTTCCTGAAATAAAGTACGAATAGCTGCCTACCCCAAATAAAAGAATAGCTGCCTCAAATGAAAAAATAAATAAAAGAAACAATTATGCTTCCTCCAAATAAAATTTGAAGATGGCTACCTCCCTCAAATACAATAGAGGCCACCTCAAATCAAATGAAAAAATAGATGCAATCGTCAGAGAATTGACATTGGCACAAAATGTAGTCAATTTGAGGTCATTGATCCGGCTCCGGATCCAGATTTGAAGTCCATTGTGCATTCGGCGAAAGCAGATGGAGTAAATTCCACTTGGGCTGCTCGATCGTGAAAAAAAATATTCATCGTGATTATTTTGGTAGTAATTGAAATCACCATCATTCAAACGATCATTCATTTTGGGGTATAAAACAAGAACACGTAGAAACGTAAAAGGCAAAAACAACAATGACACTTTTAGAAATGCCAAACGTCGCTTCTGTTTGTTTTTTTCAAAGCACTCACTTTGATTCGATTGCCAATTTCCTTGGTACTTATGCGGACTAGCAAAGGTTTGGGTTGACAATAAGGAGGCGGGTCCCGCCCGCTTTTGTTTGCGCTGGGCCGGCAGGTTCATCGCGGTGCTGATCCCGCTCAACTACAACCGGCAGCACGTGGACCTGCGGCAGGCGGCGCTGCTGTCGGCCACCTGGCTGCTGGCCTTGGCGGTGGCCTCGCCCGTCATGCTGGGCGTCAACCAGGTGGCGGGCCGGCGCCCCGGCCAGTGCAAGCTGGAGAACGCCGACTACGTGCTCTACTCCTCCATCTGCTCCTTCTTCATCCCGTGTCCCGTCATGCTGCTGCTCTACTGCGGCATGTTCCGCGGCCTGCGGCGCTGGGAGGAGGCGCGCAAGGCCAAGCTGAGGAGCAGCATTCAGGCCTGCCGGAAGCTGCGCCGGGCCAACGAGGACGCCGCCGCCTCGCCGCCGCCGTCGCCGCCCGTCATCGAGCGGGAACCGGCCGACGGACCGGCCGCTCCGCCGCCGCGACGCCTGCCAACGGTCAGCTTCACCGACGTGGCGTTCAACCCCCAACCTCGGCGCAGGAGCAGAGCCAAGATCAACAACCGCGAGAGGAAGGCCATGAAGGTTCTGCCCGTGGTCGTAGGTACGTACGCACCTGTAAGAGTTATAATGTATATAACTAATACTGATATTATGTATAGAATGATATTAGCCTTGCTAGCTAACAAGGCTCATCAACCTCTATGCTTCATAAGCTTCAAATGTGAGACAAAAGTATCATAACGCATGAATCATTATTTACATTCTTTGTACCCGTTCGCGAACACCACCGTTTCAGGTTAGCGCCGCAACAAAGGCGGGGGAGGCGTTAGTGTGTCGAGCACCTTTCACGCCGTCGCTAAGAGTTTGCCGGATTCAGCGTCCGACATCGACAGCTGCAGAACACAGTTCAGAAATGATAAATGGGATGACATCGACACGTTCATGTTTTTTTAATGTCAAAGATTCACCACTGTGCGTTTTTGCCACTTGTACTAGTCAATCATCTTTGCGCATTGGATCCCGCCCATTTAGCGACGCACCGTTAGCTAGCGTCACCTGCGTTAATGTCCGCCGAGTCTACGTGCGTCGCTACTTCATCCACAGACAGGCCAACGTCTACAATTAGGAATTTGCTTGAGTATCGTTTGAAAGCAGGCCCGGCGCCGGCTCTGTCAGGGCGACCGCCCAAAAAGGCTTCATGTCGGAGGCTGCACATTCGCACACGGAAAGGTGCACCATGAGTCAAGACGGCAGTTTGCTCGCTTCTGAGGTCGCATCAGAGGCGGGAGAGAGCGTTTGGGCGAAAAGCCTCTTTTGTCACACGTAGTTACGGTTTCCTTCTGCGACGGGAAGGACCCAAATCGACGCAGCAATTTAACTCATTCACTGCCATTTGCCAATTTACCCCTTTATATATATATTTTTTGTGCTGTCAAGCGATGAACAGTTTTTAACTAATGAATCTCAAAATGTTCTACAATTGATTCCAATTAATCGTACTTTTCAACTACAATTAGGAACCGATATTGAGTAAAATGTTGATGTGGAAAAAAAAATAAAAGTATGTTTCGGTTCAAAAACTGTTCTAATAGCTTTCTTTGATCCTTGAATACGATTCTTTACCTGTAAAATGCAACAGTTGAACAATACGCCAAAGATGTACAACTAATATGGTATTTGAATTTGGCTTTGCAAAGTGAGCAAATTACTTTGGATTTCTCCAATGAGCTGTCAAGCAAGTTTTTAAAGTCAAACTATGTAAAAGTCTGTCTTTGCGACAGTGACTCTCTTCTAAGTTTGGCTGCAAAGTGAGCAGAGGTCAACTGCTACAGGAAGTCAATAAAACGGAGTTCATTTTTTTTTAGTGTGTTATAAAATTAGCATAGTTAATGCTTTAACTTTGACAGCCCTCATTTTTTTCGATTTTTCTTTCAATTATAGAGTGTCTGAAAATGTCTGGCAGTGAGTGCATAAAGGCCCTTTCACAGTGCCGGTAAAAGCGACAGTACCTCGACGGTGCCATTGCGTGTTCAGTGAGAAAGGTTGCGCCTATTAATAGCGACTAGCGCGGCGCTAATGCGTAGAAGTGCTTCGCTTTAGCACGCGGCGGCTAATCCTGCAGCGCCTTAATCCCGAAAGCCAATTAGCGTGTCAAAGAGGCTCAGATGCAAATGCCAGTGTGAAATATTGCTAAACACACAACGGGGTGACAAAGTCCAACCGTCATCATTCCGCCTTTCAAGGAGCCGGAAGGGGCGCTCTTTTTTTTTTTTTTTTAAACCTTTATTTAAGTAAGTACAAAACCATAGTTAAAACATTATAGTATTGTACAACACAACAGAGTAAAAAAAGATAATGACAGGGGTTTCATATACATTCAAATAAATTAAAAGTTTTTCATGTATTTACCGGCTTCAGAGCCTTTACATTACTAGTCTTTGAATAGTTTAAGGAAACTGTATCAATGTGAATGTGTGAAAAGGTAGGTTTCTGAATGCTATGTACATGTATTTATGAATAAAATGTTTAGTCATAAGTATCAGCAAATACATTATGAAAAAATGCATAATACACTTCGGAAAAAAACAAAAACAATATTTTCCCACTTTAAAGAGAGCCGGAAGTGGCGCTGTAAAAGGCGGAATTTTCCCGCTTGCTTGGCGTGTTGAGGATACGTGCTACTGGAAGATTCTGGATTTTACAAACTGCATGTTTGTAATTCGTTCAACCAAATGGCGGTGAACCAAACAATGTGTACTTTCAACACAGCGAAGCGGGCAAAGGGAGTACATGTCAGGTGTTAAACTTCCAGGCAATTCTAAAATGAGGTCGTGACCTGACGTGACAAAAACTGACCTGTTTTTGTTTGTTTCTTTAGTTGATTGTGTGTTTGTTTGTTTTCTGTTGTTGTTGTCGTCGTCTCAGGCGTATTCCTGTTGTGCTGGACGCCGTTCTTCGTGCTGCACACCGTGCGCGCCCGCTGCCAGGCGTGCGCGATCCCGCCCGCCGCCATGAGCGTGGCCACGTGGCTGGGCTACGTCAACAGCGCGCTCAATCCCGTCATCTACACCGTCTTCAACGACGAGTTCCGGCGCTTTTTCAAAAAAGTTCTTCGCCGCTGCTGCCCCTTCCGCTGTGGCGACGCGTGAGCCCGATTGGTGGTGTCGGTCCCATAGGTGATCGGGCGGCAAAATTGTCTCGGGATCCTTTGGTGGCCTGCGCGCGTGCTGATGACGTCATTGTTTATAATGTATTCCTGTAATATATTTATTTGCTTGTAATATATATGTTTGTCACTCCCCTAATTGTTGTGTTTGTATGTTCTGGGTTACTAAATAAAAAATCAAATAAATCGAAGTACATTACTGCCACTTTTGCGAGGATCGTCCGTCGGTGGCCTACGTGCCCACTTTAGAAGGTCACGTCAATTCCTGGTTTTGGGAATCGGATTGTGGTTCATGGTTATTCGGAGGGAAAACACGTTTTATTAAGAAATACTTCACATTATATACATAGAATCTTGCAGCCTGAGTCAACCAGGAAATCGTTGCCGGTTGGGCAGGAGAAACGCAAACATTTCATTTAAACAGATAGCGGCTAATTCTCAAGGCATAAGCGGAAGTGACGTAGAAGCTGCCTCGCCACTGTGGCACGAAGCAATTTTGTATTTTTTTACATTTTATTTAGTAACACAGAATATTAAAATGCAACTGCTATGCATACCTGTCAATTTATACGTTTTCCCCGTATTTTATACGGGTTTTTTTTCTTGCCTATTTCGGCTCTAATGGAGCGTCCGTTAGCGATTGCGACAGTAAACCTCGGTCGACTTTCACGAGCATATCGCTCATTGGATATGCATGCAAATAGACACGTATCCCGTGGGGGAGCGCGGCGGCAAAATCAAACTAAAGAAATGTGAAACGTATTCTTAGACATAAGAATTATTGAATTGAATTTATTGAAAAAGTGAAATCCATTCAAATGGATGAAATCGTGATGTGATGACTATTTTGTATTGAGCTTATTTGCTAATTATTTATTTTCTGATTGATTTACATAAGTCATAAACCTTTAACTCAATTGAATGTGTACATTATACTACAGGAATTGTAATTATTTGGGTTTAACACTTTTATGTGATGGCCTTTTATTTCATTGTGGAATTTTTTTGGGGGGGTAGGGCAAAATTAAAGATTTTAAATACAAATATTGACTAATTAAAATATTTAATGTCCACGAATTACATTGCAAAACATAATATTGAATAAAACAGCAATTTAAAATATTTTTCATAAACTGTTTTGTATTTCATGACATTTTGAATCAATCTAATTTGAAATTATTAGAATGTGTTTGACTAAAATTCTTAATGACATTTGTATTTATTTAACTGGACTTCATCTTTGTGAGGATCTTTTTTGGGAGGGTGGGGGCATAAAGGAAATAAATGGGAAAACATCATTAAAATAAGAATCAATTAAAAGTATGAATTAATTTAATTGACCCTGAATTACATTTTGAAATAAAATGTATTAATATCATCTACCAACTCAATAACAATTTATTTAATGACACACACTGTACATTCGTTCGGTCAACTATGAATTCAGGGACAATTTAATAAGCAACCTCTGGTCTTAATAAATCAGTTCCTATTTTAATTGGCTTTGTGTCCATTTAATGTTGGCACCAACAACAAAAGCTTTTATACCCTCAAAGCTGCAGAATGTTTTTTTTTTTTTTTTTTTTAATTAAGTCCAAATGATTGTGACCACACAAAAAAAGTCACTTTAGCAACAAGTGCAATATAAAAAAATATGTTTTTGTTCACAAAGAAAATACTGAGCAAAAGCCTCCAAACATAAAGAGTGTCGAGAAAGAAATTCAGAATGAAAATAAATACTCTTCCCGTTGTTCCTTCATTCAACCACTTGTCCGCTTTTGCCTGAGTGAGGATTCAAATGGGCGGGGTCCAGCCGCGCCCTCTCACTTGACTTTGTCCATGCCCATGGACGCCATTGGCTCGTCCTCCGGGACGGCCCCGCCTCCACCTGATTGGCAGCAGGTGTTCTGATGGTCCCTCCAATCCTGCAGGTGTCAAAAGCGCGACAAAAAAGCCACGTTTCCACACCACCAAAATGCTTCGTTTTGGATTTCACACGTGACAGCTGGGCAGGCACTCAACTATTTGGATAAAAGGAGGGCTGAAGCTAGGAGATAGTTTTAGGGTTCACTATCCTACCGATTATCCCATCGATGAATCGGCCAAAAAATGGATTTTGCATTATTGAACGACCGATGTGGTGCAGGCAGGTATTTTCGTCCACTCGGCGTCTTCATCCTCACGTGCTACACTGTAGTATCTGTGACTTTAAGAGTGTGTGGCTTTAAAGGGCGGGGCCTGGCCTGGTGAGTGACGCGTGTGTCGGACAGTTCGCGTGACTTGGGCTGGATGTTAAGTGGCGATCCGTTAGCAGTTGTTTGTGAACAAGAGCGCAGGGTGCATTATTTCCACGAGAGGAAGGCGCCCCCCAGCCCCCCGCCCGCCCGCCCAGCGCGGCGGCAGTTACCGGTACCGGTACTGGTACTCACCTTCCTCTGGCAGAAAGCGGAGCAGTAGTTGACTTTACGGCAGGCCGTGCACTGGCTCAGGGCCACGCGGCCGCAGTTCTCGCACGTCTGCGGGGAAGACAACAACGCAACCGTGCCAGGTGACTATTGGCTCAATTCCGCCGTCGCGACGGAGAAAACCAGAAAAGACGAAGACCCAAAACGACCGACTTTAACGTCCGTCCGACCACGTGTGCCGTAGAACACGCGAGGGATCATTTCACATTTCACCCCCCCCTTTGGTCTCGTCAGACCACAAGCCTTTCTACGGAGCCGTCCGAGTCATTTCGATGTCCACTGGCAAAGGTGAGGCGGGCCCCGATGCGATGTGTCTTGCTGAGTTGCAGCGGATCAAATCGACCCTTGCAACTTGTGTGTTTGAAATCGGTTTTGTGTAACCCGGGTTTTTTTAGGGGGGGGGACTGAAAAACTTACATTGATGATGACCTCGGCGATGTCGGCGCTCCGTTTGGCTTGCGACTCGTCCGGCGGCGTCTGGAATCTTATTTGGTTCTGGAAGGCACACTGAACACACACACGCACAGACATACACGGCCCATGAGGTCTGTACACACATACCAATAATCGGGCCAAATGTGACAATGTCATTAAAGGCCCGATTTTCAGATGTCTCTCAATGATCAAATTATGTTGTAGATTATCCGGTAGTGTGGGGTATTATCCTGTTGTGTGAGCTGTGCAGCAGGTGATCATCCTGTGGTGTAGGATATGATAAGAGTGATTATCCTGTAGTGTGGAGTGTATTAAGAGTAATCATGCTGTGGTGTTGGATAAGTTTAGGGTGATTACCCTTCCGGTGTGGGGTGTGTTAAGATTCACACTGTGGCATGGCTTGCGGTCAGAGTGATTGCTCTTTGGTGTGGAGTGTGTTGAGAGTGGAACTGTGTTGGTATTCTAAGGGTGATTATCCTGTGATGTGGCGCGTGTTAAAAGTGATTATTGCAGGTGCGTTGGGAGTGATTATCCAGTGGTTTGGGACAAGTTGAGTGATCATTTTGTGGTGAGGGATGTGTTATTAGTGATTAACCTGATGTGAGTGTCAAGTGATAATTCTATGTCGTGGGGTGTGTTGAGAGTGATTATCTTTTGGTGTGGTGTGCATTAAGAGTGATTATTAGTGAAGTGATTATCCTGCATTGTTAAAAGTGATTATTCTGGGGTGTGGTGTGTGTTGTGCGTGATTCATCTTGTGATGAGGGATGCGTTGGGGTGATTATCCTGTGGTGTGTGAATCGCGTGATTATCCTGTAGTGCCGGGTGTTGTGTTGAAAACGATGAACCTGCGTTGTTCGGCATGTGAAGAGTGATTATCCTGCGCTGTGAGGTGTGCTGCGAGTGATTGTCCTGTGGTGTGCGGTGTGCCGATGTCCCGCGCATCCCCTCACCTCCTTGTGCCCTTTACTGTCCCTCTTGGCCTGCTCGATCAAGGCTTTGAGCTGCTGCACGTTGCTCATGAGGGTGTTGGCCATCTCCTCCAGGCCCTGCCAGGCGTTCTTGGCGCCGGCGCTCAAGAGAGGCGGCCCCAGCGCCAAGGTGGCCCCCGCCACGGGCTCCACCTCCAGTGTGCCCACCAGCGAGGCGGCGGGGGACGCCACCGCCATCTTGGCCTGGGGAGACAGCGCCAACGCCGGTAAGGCCGTCAACACTGACAGGACAGGACAGGACAGGAGAGAGAGAAGGCGTAAGAGCTTTCTTGCGTCCACGCACGCCTTCATATTGGAGGCGCAAAAAATACTCTGTTGGGCTGCAACATCAGCCATTAATCTGGCGATTAAACGAGTGAATCCGATTTTTTTTTTTTTTTTAAATCTCCATCCTTTTTTTTTCTTCAAAAACAGGACACTATTGCAACTTGATAGTGCAGAAATCATAAATTAATGATGATTCAGCAGTTACTGCTGTGGGATGTAACATATTGGAAAATTGACAAAAATGTCCATCGTTGTTTTCCGAAGTAAAAGCAGATGTTTGATTTTGATTCGACGCAAAGATAATTCTCCCCTTGTGGAGGATGACAGAGATTGGTGTGGAATATTTACTGTTGACAAACTGAAATTTGGACAATTTTACATTAAGAAAGAGACCCAACCGATTAAATCCTAACGCATTGCATCGTACTTGGAGTAAATGACGTCATAATCGGAGTGATTTTTTTTGCAAGTGGAATGCGTGGCATGGCAGTGAGGGTACCTGCTGCGTCTGCGTAGACTTGGCTCTGCGCCGAGGCATCCGAGATGATGGCGGCGGCGTCGCCGCCGGGCGAGCGCTCGAACGTCAGCGTGGCCGACGGCGTGATCTGACCCATGGGCGACACGGTGACTGCGGCAGGAGAAGCATCAATCCGTCACAGCGGCTTTGCACGAGCTGGCCCGAGCGACTGTGACAAATCAGCCAATCACAGGGCAGACGTCGCTCGCGTGACTCACACGTGGTTCCCGGGCTCAGCGTGATGTTTTTGCTGGCGTCCACTTCCTTTTTGGCGGGGACGGCCGGCGCGTCCGTCTCCTTCCGCCTTCGCTTGTAGGGGACGAAGAGGCGCACCGGACCGTTCTGAGGACAACGGCAAGTTGGTGGGAACGGACAGAAGGTTAAGTTAAGTTCACCCGCATCATTCAACAGGAGACGACACGTTTCTATTAGAATACATCAATAAACAAACAATTCAGATGAACTGTACCTACCATTGTGATGCTCTCGGCTTCCAGGGAGTCTCCATCCTGGAAACACAAACGCGCAACAAATAATTGATTGAGAATAACAGAACCGCGTTATGGAGTCAATCGTATCATTTACAATCAGGATTGGCTTAAATTTCGACTCGTAATACGAGTGAATCGTATCATGATTGGAGTGATTCATACAGTAAAAGGAGTAAAAATCGTGATAGTAGCGAATCGCGGTATCATTGAAATGAATCGAAACATAATTGGAGTGAATTTAATCCGAAACTGAAGTGAATCGGATTGCGATTCGAGGGAATCGTATCGTATTAAATGGTATCGGAAATGAATCGCGTTGTCATTGGAGTGAATCGCATTGCGATCGCGGCAATCAGAGTGAATCGTATTGGAGTCAATTATATCCTACGGAATCGGGATCAGAGTGAACTGGAGTGAAACATACCAACGCCAATCGAATCGGAATTGGAACGAAGCGTACCACAGTTGGAGTGAATCATATCACCTCCAATCGTAATTAGTGAATCGAGGTCAGAATTGGGGTGAATCGTACGCCACCGATTGAATGGTGTCGTCATTACAGGGAATGGTATCACAACTGGAGTGAATTATATCGCCGATAAATGAGGCGAGTCATATCGCATTTCAACCTCGGTGCAACGACTCCTGGCGCAATCGGAGTGAACGTATCAAGGGAGGGAAACTGTAGTCGAGCAGATGCGGAGCGGGCGGGCGGCCGCTCACCAACAGCATGTCGTCACAGCAGGCCGCGCACGTACAGGAGGCGGCGTGAGGGTTGAGGATGCCGTCCTGCACGCAGACACGGAGAGTCCCGGATTAGACGGAGACGCCCGGGGGGGGGGTTGGGTGGTGGGTGTCAGGGGCGCCGGGGGGAGAGACCTGAATGAGGCAGAGCAGAGGCCGTCCTCCGTAGCGGATGCTGCGCTTCCAGTCTTTGCTGCTGGCGCGGCCGGCCACGGCCTCGAACTCGGTGGGCGTCAGCCACCGCTGCTCGTGCTTGATGCAACGACCTTTGCCGCCTCCACGCACAAAAACACGGCGGCAATATTAGGCCAAAGACAAAGTAGACGACAGGACATTGCCCAGAGAAAACACAACGTCGTGGGATTATGGCACAACATCGTGCATGGGTCGTCCCACAATTCATCGAAATTCAGTTACGATTGCCATTATTACACCACAGGCATCATCGTAAAAAAAAAAAAAACATTATTCAAATGCATTGATATCCGACGCCATTTCAATACACAAAGGAAATCATACTTGAATGTATACATTTGCACCTTTTTGTCTTGTTTTGTACCCCAAAATAAATGATGGCTTGAATAATCGTGGTTTCAATTATTACCAAGATAATCGTGATTAATATTTCTTTCGCAATCGGGCAGCCCGAGTGAGTACCGACACCAGGCAATGGTATCGGGTGACACCAGCCGTATTCCGAAGTATCGATTATTCAGAAAGGCTGCCCGCGCCAGTCACAGATACCAGCCTAGGCACCTCCCCATCGGGAAGTAAATGTCCAAAAATCGTCTCAAATATTTTCCAAAGGTTTATCGCTCAACGCTTTGAGTGCATTAGGATGAAATGTTTCTTTGCTCACTCCATTTGGGTGGCATGATGACTAGTATCTCCATTTGGCTATTTCATGGATATTTGCACATTGACCTACTTTCACGGACTGAGAAAAAATCGAATGTTGCCATTATTGATCGGGCACGCGGCGGCGGCGGCGGCGGCGGCGGCGGCGGCGGCGGCGGCCTCACCTGAGCCCAGGCGGTTTTTGTAGAGGACGCCGCCGCTGTTGCGGCATCGCACCGGCAGCTCGTTGTGGTACACCGACGGGTCCCAGTTGTACTTGGAGGCGGGCTCTTTGTCCCGGGGAGGAGTCAGCGGGGTGGGCGGAGTCGCCAGGCCTGAGCGTTCAAACAGGGGAGCACGTGTTTGGAAAAGGCGCAAGCGCACACAAAGAATATCAGAAAGCACGCCAAAAAAAATGTGCGCGCACACGCAATGACACGCGCACACTCAAAGACGCACAAAACTGACACCCAAAGTACCGGCGGACATGGCGGCCGTCGACTTGAGTGCGCCTTGGCGTCCAACGGTGGAGTCGGTGTGGACCACGATGAGGGTGGTCTTCTGGCCGCTCAGGCCCTCGGCCAGCTCCAGGGGGCTCCTCGCGCTCTGTGGCACGCACGCGCGCGCGCACACACACGTTCAAACGCACGCGTACCGTACGGGTGTGTGTATTCGTGTGTGTTGTGCTGTACCAAGACGTGCTCCGGAAGGTCTTCGACGGGCGTGGCGAAAACGCTGTCGTCTGCCGCCTCCTGAACGTCCTCCACCGCCACCTCTGCACCGGGACACATCACAACGCAAACGCTTTTGGGATGGATGCATGCATGGATGGATGGATAGATGGATGGATAGATGGATGGATGGATGCACGCAAGCTGACGGCACGAATGGACCAATTCATGGGAGCAATTCAATGAGAGTTGCAATTGAATATTTTCATTCAGTGTGGGAACAGTTCAGTCAAGCTACTTTTTCCGTCGTCGTTTTGCAGCCAAAGCTTTCATCTGGACTAAATGACATTTAATACACGCTCGATCTGGCAAAATGTTGAACTGAGCTGCCCTCGTCCCGGTACTTGATGATTCCAGGCAACAGACTTACTGCAAAAGTTGAAATGAGTTAGGAAATAAGTCAACGGGGTTCAGTTAATCCACTTTTGTGCAAACCCAGCATGGCAGCACTTGTGGTCAATTTGAATTCAATCGCATTTCCCGTTGATGACAATGAACTGTCGCTACCACAAAATGTCCAGAAAAGTTCATTCCTTCTCTGTATTGATTTTGCAACACAGTTCTGCAAAGTAAACATTATTGAATAAGACAATAACGTTTTGTTATGCAACTTGTTTGGCTTTTAAGCAAGAGGAAACAGAAGCACTTTTTATGCACCAATCTTGACTGCGTCGCAATGAATTAACATTCAGGCCCATGAACTGTAGATATGACGAAAGTGTGAAACTAAATGAACTGGGTGTTTGAGGATTTCAGGTTACAAAATGACTTTACTACTTTACTAGGGAAACTTGAATGGTTACGCAACAGAAAAGCACTTGACTAAACATATTTCCGAATGATGGCGAAGAACAGCAGATGCCACGATATATTAAAGTAAGTCAACACCATCTCAGTGGTTGATGAATGTACGTTACAGAGTCACTGCAAAATCCAAATTACCGAATGAGTAAACCAGAGTTCAGTTAGACAACTTTTAAACAGCGAGGGAACACAACCCGTCAGCAGCATTTGTTTGTGGTAAATCTTGATTGAACCTATTTACTAGTGATGCCGATTAACTGTATAGATCCCGAAATACGAATCCCAACAAACTCCTTGTGATTGCTTGACGGTAATAGGAGACAAAGTTAATGCAAAGTTAAAATGACGAAATAAGAAAGCGGAATTTTGTTGGGCAAAATTTTGGCGAACAAGTCGGAAGTTGTTCAAGCATGACTCTTGATTGAAACAGATGACCATTTACGCCGATGAACTGCAGATATCACGAAACATAAAAATAAGTGCACTCCTTCTAAAGTCAAAACTATTAGACGGAGTACAATTACCGTAATTACGGCAAAAGTCAACGGTGTTTGGAGACCCTGCTACCAACAATTGTCTTAGTTTGCTTGCACGTAAATGCTTTTCTCAATGACTGACAATGAGGTAAAAATTCTAATTATTATTATTTTTTAATGCCGTAACCAGTGTTCTCGTAGTGCGTACAGTGTTTAATGGTTTTTGAAAAGTAGCGTAAAGTTTCAGGAAGTGGGCCAACTTTTGACTTTTAGCGCCACTCGGCGGCTTGAATTTGCGGCCTGCCCTGCCGGCTAGCTCGGAGCTCGGCTAGCTCGGAGCTCGCCCACTTGCCTGCGAAATCCGAGTCGGCATCGTCAGGATTCGGCATCGCTTCGGTTCCCATGTCGATGTTTCCCGGCGCCGCCATCACAGCCATCGTGGAGACTTCGGCCTCCGACTCGGGATCCGAGCCCGCCCGCTGCCGGGATTCGTCCAGCCCGAGCGCCTTCGTCGCCGACTCCGCTTCGTCCATTCCTCCGGCGAAAGACACGACGAAAGCCGAATTCAACCGAAGGGCCACGGGGAACACCGAGGAGGCACCCGGTGTCCGGTCGGGAACGATTTCACTCAATTTACAGCTAAAAGAAAGGACGATTATGTTTCTTTCGAAACAATGACTGTCGTCGCAGAGAGAAAACGCCTCCACGCAGGTTTGTTTGGTCACAAGTCCCCTCAACAATGAGTCGCCGGAAAAATCCGAGCGGAAGCGAAGCGTTTGCATCGTTCCCCGAACGATTACGTCACAGATTACGTTGAGGATTACCATTTTCAAAATATGTACCGATTCTAAAATTAAATTTTGACGTCCAATTCCCCCATGACTATGCAAAAATACAATTGCGTTGTCATAATTAGAATGACACGGGTCATCCAATTTATATTGGACATCCCATAAATCCAATTTACATTTCTTTTAGGTACATATTAGTGAAACATTCACTGGGGGTCCATTGATTTATTTAAACCAATACCCTTTTACCATTTAATAAAAAAAATTATATACAATTATGTATATTTTAAAAGCTAATTTTAAATAAACCATTTATTTGCAAAAAATGAGTCAACACAAAAGCAGAATGGAATTGAAAAGCCGTCTGGCAAGATATCAACTAAAAATATAAGAAAAATAAATATGTAGCAATCGGTCTTCAGCCAACTGCAGCAACAGGAACATTTACATTGACTATGTCACGATCTATTTTACAAACTATATCTTCGACTCTAATATCATTAAGAAACTTGCGACTGTACACATCCACTCCAATTTAAGCAAAAATAATTTCTTTCCTTTTCTACAATCCGGATGGACAAAAAAAGTCTTTTGGTTCCAAGCTGCTGCTCACGCGCTCTTTGCCGCCTCCTGCAGATCGCTTCCAGGCCTTGCCTCCTTTGCTTTGTGTCTTTTGTCCTCCCCTCAACCTCTTCCTGTGCAGCCTTTCGGTTGTCAGCAGCGGGAGCGGCCGAGAGACGGCGAGCGGCTCAGCGTTGCATCCTGGTGACGGCGTAGTAGAGCAGGAAGAAGAAGACCACCAGGCCGATGGTGACGAAGCACATGATGCGGCGGTTGTCGCGGCCCGAGCGCATCATGGTGGAGAAGCGCTTGACGGTGCCGCCCAGCAGGCCCGTGGTGCTCAGGAAGTTGGAGTCCTGGCGGGATCGGCAAGTTGCTCAAAATGCACCCGCACGGCGACATGACGCCCCTTACGTCCTGCGCGGCCCAAATCGGTTTGAACTCACCATGCCGTCCAAGTAGTCGTTCTGGTCGTCGGCCTCTCTGTCAATGTCGTATGCCAGCTGTCGGAAAAGGTTCCACACACTTACCACGACAGCCGCAATGTCACTCACGAGAGAGGTAACAATGTCAACATTTCATCGTACGCTTATCGTGAGCAACATGCAGTGGCGCCTTGACTGAGGCTGCACAATTAATCACATTTAAAGCCGCGATTAAATGAACCACATAGTCTGTGATTTTTACATTTGAAACGGGACTTGCCGCATATCTCGTTAAGCACTTTCTCAACCAGTAGTCAGCCCCCTTGTGGTGCTTAAATCGTCATTAAAAGAGATACTTTACTAATTTTGCAATTTTCAGCAGTACAAAGTTAATATTTTGTCTGTCATGAATTTGATAACTTCATTATTATTCATGTAGAATTATTACCTTTAAAAACACATTTTGCCACTTGCTGCCCACTGAAAATGACATCACATCTACTCAGGGGTCAGGTTACGACCAATCGCGGCTTAGCTTGCTAACATTAGGTGACTAAATAATCGCTGCCAGGTGAAGATGGTGTGCGGTTTGACCAGTGTAAACAATTTAAGACCATTTCATGTTGTCTAATTCAGTGTTTTTCAACCTTTTTTCAAACAAACTAACAGCACTTTGGAACAATGTTCTGTTCGCAAACTCATAACGTTATTCAAACGTGCCGTTCGGCAGCTACGTCTACGTGTAGTGAGCAGAGCGCGCTCGGCCAAACCTGCAAGCACCAATGTGCTCGGCGCGACAATGACGACAAAACAAACATTATGTTCGGAAACTCCGAACGTTATTCAAATGTGACGATCATTTAGTCGAGTCAAGCCGGATGAGAGGATGGGAAACAGCTGTGTTCATAAGTTGAGAGGGGAGCGCGCTGAGCATAACACACAGGTTCAAATTGTGACAAGGACAATGAGACATCGGCAAATAAAGTGTGAACGTGTTTCATAGTTTTGTCTTAAATTTGTCTTAAAACAGCTTACCTTAACTACAATCCCACGTTGTATTTTATCCAAAGGACCTTGATGATGTTGTTGTGCAAAGAGAAAGTTAAGGCATGATTGCCCCCCGGGGACCGTGCTTCTTCGTTTTTAAAATAAGTAGGAGGTAATGACTTCTTCCTCTTAGGGAGGCAACGAAGAAGAGCTTTTACTTTCGCTTTGCACAACGACGAGGACGACGAGCGTTTAAAAGTGCAGGATTGTACCTTTTGGATAAAATGCACTACAGCATTCTAGTTAAGCTAAGTCCATTTTATGATAAAAATGTTAACTTAAACGTAGTTATTAGCGAACGTTCCGTCGTAATCGCCCGCTGCCACTGTTGAACTAGCACAATTCCTCTCACAGCCTGCAGCTTGGTATTTATTCTTAATTTTTCATTTTTAAAGTTACATTCATTCTATAACAAGTGTGGGAACCATGTCTGGGGTTCGCAACAGCGTAACACAGGCAGGCGTAAATCCCCCCAATATGAAACTTAATAAATACGATGTAAAATAATAATAATAATCATAATAACAAAAAGTCCGACTCTACTTTGCGGTTTTCACTTATAGCGGCGGGTTCTGTCCCCCCCATTAACCGCAATAAATGAGGGATCACTGTAATTTCCCACGGCACACCTGACAATACCTCGAGGCACACTGTAGTTTGAAAAACACTGGTCTAATTTGCCTTAACTAAAGTTACTTTCAAGATTTAATTTAGTATTGTATTAGTTCAGTGATCTTTTGGGGCAATATCTTAAATTGCACATTGCTATTTCATATTTTTGTTATTTGAAGTTCATCTTTTGATTAAAAAAAAAAAAAAAAAAATCAGAAATTACTCACCAGTTACTCAGTACTTTAGTTTGTTTGTTTTTCCCCCCACTTAACACTTAGTCAAATACTTATTTGGAGAACTACTTTTGACTTTGAGTCTTGTTCTAAGGTAAGAGTAGTCTGAGTTGAATTGAATGTGGCGACTCACCTGTGATGGTAACAAGTTTGAAAACGACGCAGTTGATTGACTTACCGATTTGAGTCGGGACACTTTGGCGGCCAAGTTGTCAGCCAGACGCTTGTTCTCGGCATCCAGCATGTCCTCCACCGAGCCATGGCCTGCCAGCATCAACACATGACACCTTCTATGACACAGCTCTTGAATGTATGACACACACTACATCACATGCCACCACGCCGACTGGCAACGTTTCATTTAAAGGACAACTCGTTGGTTCAAAGAACGACGAACATTTCGTCAGATGGAAAACAAAGGCGTCAACCAGCCTCCACGCGTCAATTTCGAGTCTTAGTTTACGGTGACCGACGTGGCAACTGTGTTACTACTGTATGTGTACTTTTTTCAAATGGAAATAGTCGTAAAACGAAATTGAAAAACACGGTTAAGTGTACTTAACGTGGTTCTTTACCTAACTCGGACGTGTCAAAACATATACTCTACCTCTGTTCCAGTCCGCCGCCATGTTGACAAATGACGTCACACACGGATGCAGGCTCGGAACCGAAGGTGATTGGACCTGGGGTGCGTGACGTAACAATCACAAAAAGGAAGTGCCGGTGGTGATTTCAAGTCGGCGTCCCGAGAAAAAAAACGTTTCGCGTTTCCGGTCTTCCGCTGCCCCTTTCTTTCTTCGTTTTTTAATAGGGTTGGATTATTTCTTTGACAGTTTGTCAACACGTTGTTTCCCGGCTACTTTTTGGCGCCGCTTCTTCCCAACGGTTTTGTTATTTTCCATCCATCCATCCATTATCTGTACCGCTTCTCCTCACAAGGGTCGCGGGGCGTGCTGGAGCCTATCCCAGCTGTCTTTGGGCAGTAGGCAGGGGACATCCTGAACTGGTTGCCAGCCAATCGCAGGGCACACAGAGACAAACACCCGCACTCACAATCACACCTAGGGGCAATTTAGAGTATCCAATCAATTTAGAATGCATGTTTTTGGAATGTGGGAGGAAACCGGAGTGCCCGGAGAAAACCCACGCAGGCACGGGGAGAACATGCAAACTCCACACAGGGAGGCCGGAGCCGGGATCGAACCCACGACCTCTGAACTGTGAGGCGGACGTGCTAACCAGTCGACCACCGTGCCGCTTTTGTTATTTTCATTACGTTTAATTATGTGCAGCACTTTTTTCACCTGCTCTATAAATAAAGTTGAGCTGAGTTCAAGTCCAACAAGTGCTTTGCATGAGTACACGTCCCCTAAATTCAATCACGACAACTTTATTTAAAATGTTGCAAACGCGGGACCTCCACTAGAGGGCTGCAGAGGCCATGTGGTTACTGCTTCTTGGTTGTAAGGAATTAAAAACATTAGTAAAATATACAGTGCGCATTACACTTGTTTTAATATATAGATTAAATTGGTTGGTTAAAATTGCGAACAAACCGAGATTGAATGGTTATTACACCATTAAAATTTTTACCTCTTAAAAAAACATTATAACGTAATTCTTTTCTTCTGATTCTTTGGACTGGGACTCAAACAATTTATAACAATTACAACAATTGTTTAATAATAGTATATTTATGTTACTACTATGTACAAATCGCATTTAATGAAAACTCAAGAGTTTGTTTGTAAAACAGACAAAAGCTATTTATTTAAAAACATCCAGTGAATAAAAAAATGTACGCATAAAAATGCACTGGAAATATTCAATTCAAATCCATTTTTTTAATGACTAAAAAACGACTAATTTCAATGTTATCTGGACATTTTATATTCCATATATAAAAATGAAACCACGAATGACAGTGAATATGATATGAACGGATGGTGAAAGATGTGTGTTTTTCTCTTTTACATCCAATTTTGCAATTTAAAGACGAAGATTTTGGAAGATTTTTCTTTCTTTTGATAGTGAAAGCCATGACCTAAAACCCATTTCTTTCTTTACAAAAACACACAAAACATACAATTAAGACACCAACCAACCTGGCCGTCTACAAACACAAAGTCACAGATCCATCACGTTAATATCTAAGTGATTATTGATTAACAAATCACCTTCCGCTAAAGCACACCTGCAAGAGTTCACGTCTAGTAACGCACAGAATGTTACTTCCTGCTTCTCAACCAATCAGGTGGCCGTTTTCTTTTCTGCTTCAGAGCGAGGTTTCCAGGCTGTGCAGGGGGCTTCCGGGAGAGGGCGGCAACCCCCCGGAATTGGCGGAGATCAAACCCGCGGCCCTGGCCTGAGGGGCCTGCTGGTCCTTGAGGAGCGGGGCTGGCAGTAGGGGGGCTTCTCGCTCCGGGGGGGCGGCTGTGGCGGCGGCGAGAGTGTTGTTGGGGAGCGCCACCGAGTTGCGCTTGGTGGGCGCGTCATCCTCACCCTCCAGCTCATCGATGAGCGGGATGTGAGGCTCCGAATCGTCGATGCGGAACTCGGGGTGGCTCATGAAGTTGTGGATGGAGCTGCGTGACTCGGGGGTCTCCAGGTTCTCGTACGGGGACACGCTGTCGCGGAAGGCGTTCACCACGCGGATCTGGGAGGAGGGGGAAAGACCACGATATTGTCATCCGTCACATTTCCATTCAATACAGAGGTGTCATTAGCCTGGCAGCTAGATTTGATATTATTGTTGTATATCGGCGCTGTCCTGTGAACAACACTTATCTCCAATTTTGGAAACTATTTTCATTTTCACTTGAATGCGACGTCTGTAACGCAGAAACATGATTCATGGAAAAATAAGAAAATGAAAAAAAGTGTTTTTCACATGAGAGCAACCATATCTCATATTATATGGCTAACAGTGGTGCCTTAATGCAATATAATACAATTTTATTTGTATAGCGCATTTCACAACAGCTAGAGCTGTAACAAAGCACTTTAGATACAAACAATACAAAAAATAAAAAATAAAAACAAATAGCCATAATACAACACGTGAAATCAATAAATTAACACAAAACATTATGTACAACAGACACCGTTAAAGAGCCGAAGATTTCAGGTCAGATCCAAAGCCAGCTAATAGAAATGCGTCTTCAACCGGATTTTAAAAGTGGATTACACCGTGTCAAATGTGATAGTGTGCCGCCATCTAGTGGCAGTTTGTGGAATTATACCCAAAATCAACGGGTGAGATAACTACGAGAAAAACAAATCTGCAAATAGAGGTACCGTGAACCTGTAAGCTGCGATGGATCGATGGTGGACGGATGTACAGTATATGCGGTGACGCAATCTGAGATACGAGCGCCCTCATTTCTTTATTTGTTTTGTTAGCCTAATAGCATACTTGCCTATGCCGTTTTGACCTTACCTTCAAAATATGAATTAGACGAAGGAAAAATAGTTGATGAACAATTTTGTCTCTTTTTTGTTATGTGTGTTGAGATTGTCAAATAAAAATGAGTTGAGTCTGCCAGGTCATGCTGTTGTTTGTTGAATTTGTTGTGCTTTTTTCATGTTTTTTGAAAATGTTGCAAAGTGCGCTATTTGGCTAACGACGGGATGTTTTCAAGGAAGGAAGGGAGGAAGGAAGGAAGGAAGGAAGGAAGGAAGGAAGGCAGGCGACCTGCGTCTGTATGCGCTGCAGGCCTCGGCACCAGAGCACCTGGCCCCTCCTGAGCTCCATCTCGGCGTGGTCGATCTCGTCGGGGTCCTTCATCTCCTCCAGCTCCTCCTCGGGGATCTCCTCCTGCTTTGTGCCGTGGCCGGCCGTCTTCAGGAACTTCAGCCAGCGGGTGGGCACGCTGGACACCAGCTGGGTGGGAGCGAGGGGCCAAAGTATTAGGCGAGGGCGCCGTCCCTATCGGAGCCGTCCGTCTCACCTGTCCCCACAGGAGGCTGCCGAAGCCCAGGAAGACGCACCAGAGCCACTGCTCCACGCTCAGGCTCACGCAGCTGAAGGGCTTGCCGCCAAACTGCACGATCAGCACCTGCCACAACACCGCAACAATTCGTGCATTTGAGTGGGGCCGATTTGTTGATGTAGAAATGATTCATATTCTCTGCAATGACGGGCATTTTTGAGGGCCTAAACACGGACAAAAACGTACCAAACTTTGCGCACACATGGGGCCTGGCGAAAAATGTGATATTTTAACGTTGTTATACACCAGTACAAAAAATGGGTCTATAGAGCTGCCTGAAGAGGCTCAATGGCACCCTATTCCGTTAACTTTGACCTAGGCCTGCGAACAACAACAAGTGAGCTATGAGTGTTTGAAGGTACAATTTACAGGAGTCATACTTTTGCCCCCCGTCGTAGAGAGTGAACCTGATTGACTTCAAACTTGGGCTGTACCATCCCAACCCCTGGGACAACAACACGGAAAACAATCTTGACTTTTCATAAATACTGTATAACAGGGGCGGGGCATCAAAGTTTGCGCTTCAATATTCCTTTGACACAAAAGAGGAAATGTAGTAACTTGCCCGCACAAGCTCCAAAACATCCCAAACTTGTGTTGTAAATGTATGTTAACTCAGTCACTGCCAGACAGTTTCAGACACACTTTTAGCTGAAGGTTTGAACAAAATTAGAAAATAATAATAATATCAATAACTTCCAGGGATCGAATAGCTGAACTGTGAAAAGATGAGTAAATGGTTGAGGCCTTGATGTTTTCCTCCCAGCGGATTAAGCAGATCAATCTTTTATTTGCTTGGAAGAGCGTTTAGGCCTTCATGACAAAATAAAGTTTGTTCATTTTTGCGACACGCTGTTGCTGTTTGCTTCCAGACCAAGGCTGATTTGGAGGGTCTAGATATGCATGAAAACTCGTGAAAATTTGCACAAACATCAGGCCTGGCATAAAAAGCTTTCTGGAGTTTTCCAATACATGGCTGAGTAGCGCACCTTACAAATTTCTAAGGAAGCTTCCTCCGCTGTACGTTTGACCTAGCTCTATGAAAATTGGGAGGCACGTGAGATAGCCCAAGACCAACAAAAAAGCATTTTGGAGCCATATGCTGAACCAAACAGGAAGTCTGTCATTTTGTCTTCACTTGGCAATATTGCGTCATTTTTGGCCTTTCAGTGTGGTCGTATTTGAACCAACTCCTCCTAGAAAATTGATCTGATAGTCTTCAAACTTTGGGTATTTCGTCTCGAGATGTTTAAGATGAAACATTAGAGAAAGCATTTTATTTCGCCGTACGCTGTCGCCGTGGCGATGCAGTGTATGCAAGTAAAAATGAGGCTGTTTTTGAGGGTCTAAATGTGCACGAAAACTGTGTCTGCGCATCGGGCCCGGTAAAAATGGTGTTGATATTTTAGAGGGTCCTACGTGCCAGTACCCCAACGTGGCCAGGGTCATGAGGGCCCTTTGTAGCTGTTCTAGTTGGATGTTATTTTTATTTTATCTTATTATTTGTGTTTTTATTTCATTCGATATTTTCGTCTTTTTTTCTTTTCAATGTTATTCATTTTGAGGTTTTCTCATGAATCCTGGCTCAAGAGTTGCCTTGATTCACGCGGCATGTGTTTGTTACCTGAATGAGGAAGGTGCTGACGACGATGGAGCAGAAGATGGGGTTGTTGAGGACGCCGTCAAAGACGTTCCTCTCGCCGTGGATCTTGCGGGCGTTGAGCTCGTTGAAGAGCTGCATCAGCACGAAGGTGTTGAACACGATGGTGTAGTGCTCTGACGGCGGCGCGTGCAGTGGCGCGTTGCGCCCGCAGTCCATGTCCAGCAGCAGCTCCCCTAGGCGCAAGCAAATTGCACTTTCAACGCAATTAACGGGGAGGATTGCTTTTACTTTTACTTTTAGTGACGGTTTTTGATTTTAAGTTTAGTTTTAATATCGTTTTTATGTTTTACTTTTACATGTCATTTGATCAACTCCAGTCTTCATTCAACTTAATCTTAGCTTTTGGTTTTATTCACTTTTCTTTTGAAATGTTGAAGTTTCACTACTTTTCATTTCATTTTTTACTTCTACATTTATTTGTACTTTCACTTCACTCAGATTTTCATTCTTTCATTTTTTTCCTATTTTTACCCTTATTTTTTGTTTTTAAGTTTATTTTCATTTTTTCTTTTATTTGATTTTTTTTTAACTTTTACTTTATTTGTTTTTAACTTTTACTTTTAATTGTACTTTTTTCTATTTTTAGTTTATTTTTGTTTGTACTTTTACTCTTATTTGTACTTTTACATTTTGTTTTAACCTTTATTTTTTGTTTATTTTCAACTCCGTTTAGTTTGACTTATAGTTTTAGTTTTAGCTTTTCTTTTTAGTACTTTTGTTTCTAGGTTGAAATGTTATTTCTAACTCTATGTTTTGGAGGTGTTTTCCTTTTATTTATATCTACATTTTTTTTTAACATTTCAATTGTCCTTTTATCCATCTGTAGTTTATTTTTTTGGTACTTTTACTTGTATTTGTACTTCGACCTTTAACTTAAATCTTATTTTGAACGCTTTTTTTTTTTTTAGTTTTACTTTTATTTTGATTATTGTTCATTTGAATGTAACTTTTATCAATATTTAATTCTTTTTGTTTTCTTATTTTAACTTGCTTTCTCATTCTTCCTTTAATTTCATTTCTTCGTATTTTCCATGTTACATTCGTTTGACCTCTTATTTTGACTTTTACTTTCTGACTTCCCAGGTTTGTTTTTTGTGTGTGTTTTTGCGCGGCGCCATCCGGGACTGACCGACAAAGAGCAGCGTAAAGATGACGGTGAGCTGGTAGACGGCGTGGCCCAGGATGTTCTTCATCATGGTGCGCGAGATGAGCGGCTTGCTGCGTCCGTAGGGGCTGCGCAGCAGCAGCGCCTCGGTGGGCGGCTCGGTGGCCAGCGCCAGCGAGGCGAACGTGTCCATGATCAGGTTGACCCACAGCATCTGCACCGCCTTCAGGGGCGAGTCCTGCGAGGGCCACGGCATGAGATGAGAGGATGGAGTGAGCGACGGCGGGCGCGGCGGTCCGGGCGGCGGCCGTGGCGGTCCGGGAGGCGGCCGCGCACCTGCGTGACGCAGGCGCCGGTGAAGGCCACGATGACGGCCACCACGTTGACGGTGAGCTGGAACTGCAGAAACTTGGAGATGCTGTCGTAGACGTTGCGTCCCCACATGACCGCCTTGACGATGCTGCTGAAGTTGTCGTCCGTCAGGATGATGTCCGACGCCTCCTTCGCCACGTCCGTCCCGGCGATGCCCTGCCACGCAACCAACATGTCACCTCATCTCCATTCATTGGATTCCATTTCTAGTCGGTTTCTTTTGTTTGACTTCACTTCATCTTTGATTTTGTTTTAGTTGATTAGTTTGTGTCGTTACAACTTTTGATGTTTCAGTCTCCTTCACTTGATTCTATCTGTATTATTTTTCAGTGTATTTCATTCGATCCGGTTTCATTTTTCTCCGTTACATGACATTTTATTTTGTGGAATTTTGTCTTTTATTTCATTGAGCATTTTTTAGGTGTGTTTATACTATTCATTTCGATTTTATGGTATTTCCTTTTATTGTATTCTATTTGATCCCTTTTGATTTTATTCCTTTTTATTGAAATGGATTGTATTTTATTCCTTTTCATTTTATTCCAATTTAAGGGTTGATTTGCATTTCAACTGTATTCTAGTTCGATTTTGACTTGCTTTGATTATTCTCTTCTGTTTGATTGTATTCTTTTCACGAATGTTCACCGTTGACTGGCGTATTCTTTGCGTACAAGTAGTGAAAGCACTTGCGTATTTGCACATTTGCGTATTTTGGACGACCGTCACCGGTTACCATGGCAAAGCCGACGTCGGCCTTCTTGAGGGCGGGCCCGTCGTTGGTGCCGTCTCCGGTTACCGCGACGACTTGCCTCTGCTCCAGCACCGAGCTGTCGATGATGCCTGAAAAATAAAGATGTGGCGACAGCCTGGATGAAAACCTGCTCCGGAGCGCTCTTGATTTCAGCCTGGGGCAAGCGGGGGTCAACAATTCTTTCATCAAATATGAAAGGAGCAGTGGTGCACAAAGGGGGACGTCTCCGCTTAACCCCGACCCCCCCCAAAATGTCAAACAAATCTTGTAAAAAGATCAGCGAACAGGCGAATCCGTAGGTGCCAAACCACGCGGTCCAAACATTTTTTGGGAGCGTGTTCATCAAGGGTCCACTACGAGTGACTTGGAGACCATTACAAGAAGGAGTCATGTCATATGGCGGATAACAAAAGTCTGCAGCAACTCGGACTTTCTTGCGCGCGGGTCATTTCAGCACACGGTCATCAAGTCCAAATGCTTTCCTTCCTTGTTCCCTTACCTTTGACGAGGGTGTGCTTGTCAGTGGGCGAGGACCGGGCCAGGACTCGGAGTTTGGGCCAGATCTTGTCAATTCGCTCCTGCTCGATCTGCGGCAACAACGGCAAAAGTCGATGGAGTTCCCGCATTGACGGACGGCTCGGATACGGACCTCGCCCAGCTGGTTGCGTATGCGCCTGTTGAACTCTTTCCCCTCCAGGCACAGGAAGTCGTCCCCGGGCTGCAGGATGCCGCACTTGCTGGCAATGGCGCGCGCCGTGTTGATGTTGTCTCCCGTCACCATGCGCACCGTGATGCCCGCGCGCTGGCACTTCCTGATGGCGTCTGGCACCTGGTGACATCGCGGGAAGTTCTGACACCTGAGCTTTCATTTACACGCGGGTGCCATCTCGCCCCTGTTTGAGCTCTGATCGTAAACCTCCAGAAGCAGGAAAGTTCTGTTTCGGAGAACCGGGAAATTTCCGTTTCCCATACCTCAGGTCTGACGGGGTCCTCGATGCCCACCACGGCAATGCAGGTGAGTCCGGCGAGGATGTCGGCCTCGTCGTCCCAGTCGGGCCGGTCGGCGGCGGTGAAGTCCCGATAGGCGAGGCAGATGGTCCTCAGGCCCTCGGACGCCATGGGCTCGATCACCGTCTTCATCAATTTCTCCCGGTCGCGAGGCTTGAAGGCTTTGGCCACGCCGTTCTCCGTCAGGATCTTGCAGCACCTGCGAGGACGGCGCGGGCGGTCACAGGGATGTCGAGGGCAGAGGCGAATAAGTCTCATGTGCAAGTCAGTCTCAAGACCGTCAAGTTTCAAGCAGGTCCCAGCAAGTCAAGGCGAGCCAAGTCCTGACTTGGGTTAGGCAAGTCCTACGTCAAGTCGTACTATCTTGCTCAGTCACATCATACATTCGCACACCAGCCCCATTTGCCCTCAGTGTCTGTCCTTTCATGGGGGCGCACGGGGGACCTACTTCCTGAGCAGGATCTCGGAGGCTCCTTTGCTAAACATGCGGTAGCTGCCATCGTGGTTCTTGAGCACGGTGCTCATGGATTTCCTGACCGAGTTGAAGGTGTACACCTTGAAGAGCTTCTCCTCCGGGATGTCGTTGCGAATGCTCTGGTAGTCCCGTCGCAGGTCCAAGCTCAGTCCCAGTAAGGCACATTCTGTCTTGTTGCCCACCTGGCGAGGAAGACCGCCCTCCTTGTCGGGGGGCTGCAGGGAAGACAGAAACCAAAATGAAACCAAAATGAAATCAAGACGAAGTAGGCTAGGCGGCCCATGTTTCCAGCAAGAGGTGCTGTACAGCGTGACGTCCGACGTATGACGTCATAGCTGTCACAGAATCACATCATGGCATGACATCTTGGCAAGATATCTTAGCATTGGATTGTGCCCAACAAGACATCCGAGCATAATCTAATAGTCTAATCTATTGACATGAAATGAACATAAAACCAGAGCACGACATCATAGCATGGCCTCGCAGCCGAACACAAAGCCTCTGGACCGATCTGAGATCAGCGTCTCTGCCGGCATCCATCCAACATCAACTTAGCTCAAGGTCCTGAATGGAAAGTCTATTTTTAACATCTCACCATAATCCTTGTGGTGTAGGCGCAGTTGACCCCAATCCCAAGCACCAGCAGGTCTAGGATCTTGGCGGGCACCAGGTTGGGCTCGGGCACCTTCTTGTGGTAGCAGCCGGCCACGTAGGCCTGGACCACTGTCATGCGGTTCATGGTCAGCGTGCCCGTCTTGTCCGAGCAAATGGCGGTGGCATTGCCCATCGTCTCGCAGGCGTCCAGGTGGCGCACCAGGTTGTTGTCCTTCATCATTTTCTAAAAAGAAAACAAAGGGACCTCAAATATTTCCCTGAGGAACTCCGCTGACAACACACTGCTCTGATGGCAAAACAGTGCATTGGAATTCAGCCAGAGATGGGAAATTCAGGTCCACAGAGTCAGAACCCTGCCAGAGTTTGGCTTGAGCCACAGGTGCTTCGCATCAACTGAGCTCGTTTACCTGCCGGTTGAGCAAAAGCACCTGTGGCTCAAGCCAAACTCTGGCAGGGTTTGGACTTTCTGGACCTGAATGTTCCATCTGTGAATTTAATGTAGCCTCTTTGTTAAAATACAACCTTTTTGTGGCCAAATGTGACGATTTTATCAAATAGAATTGTGGCAGGACTTTCTTCTTGCGCAGTGTATGAAGTAGGAAGGTGACAAACCTTGACAGAATAGGCCAGGGAGATGGTGACAGCCAGAGGAAGACCTTCAGGCACAGCTACCACCAGCACGGTCACACCGATGATGAAGAACTTGACCAAGAACTTCATGTAGATGGGCACGCAGTCGGCCGTCCAAGGAATGCCCTGAATGCAGAAGGTGTCCACCAGGAAGCGTACGACGAGGATGATGACGGTCAGCGTGGACATGAAGAGGCCTGGCGGTGGAAAACGTTTGACAAACGTCATCAAAATTGACTTTTTCGGCTTGCTCTACTCTAGAGATACTTTACCTGCTTACCAAATATCAAGTTGCTGAGAGAAACTGGCTTTCAGGGGCTGAATTTCCAAAACATTTCTGGACGGTGTTACCGAGTTTGTCTTCCCTGGAAATGACCCTAAAATGGTGACCTCAAGCCAAAATGGCAGACTTCCTGTCTCGTTTGAGCCCATATGGCTTCTCCAGACTTTTCTGTGGGTCTACTCTTGATGTACCTCTCTAGCAAATATTCAGCTGCTCAATGAAACTGGCTTCATTCAGGGAGCTGAATTTTCTTAACATTTCTAGGCGGTGCTACTGAGTCCGTTCTCCCTGTCAATGACCCAAAACTGAGACTTCATACCAAAAACGGCAAACTGGCAATGGCAAGCAAAAGAACCTCTGTGAGCTGAATTTTTCCAACAACAACAACAACTCAGAGGCGGTGCTACGGAACTGGTCTTTGAAGGATCCCTGGAAAGGATCTAAAAAAAGGCTGCTTCAAACCAAAAGAGAAGACTTCCTGAGTCTATTCAAGCGTGGCTTCTTTGACTTTCTTGAGGGTCTACTCATATTAGACGAGCCTACCTAATTTCGTGCCGCAAAGGCAAAATGGCGTTTGGGGCCGGATGCTTTTTTTGTTTCTTTTTCTTTTCCAATGCAGCGCTTACGACTTTTTCTTTGAAGAGTCACTGGAAATGTCAGTTTTAAACCAAGATGGCAAAATTCTAGTGTCTTTTCAGGCATGGCCTCTTGCTACTTTTTTGTGGGTCTACTCGTGAGAGCCATGTCCAGCAAATTTCACGGTGAAACTGCCTTCGTAGGCTGATTTTTTAAAAAACTGCAGTGTGCACTACAACGAAAATTTCCCCACTGTGGGATCAATAAAGGCATTCTTATCTTAAGAGTTTGGGAAAAGATCCCTTCGATGGCTGTTTCAACCCAAAATGTTTGGCTTCCTGTGTCTTTTCGAGCATGGCCTCTTGAGACTCATGATAGACAAGACTACCAAATTTCATGTTGCTCAAAGAAACTGCCTTCAGAGGCCGACTCTTTCAAACATTCCAAAGGGTGCTACTGAGTCAATAAGTTTGCCTGCAAGTGGAACCGTAAAATGGCTACTTCGGAAGCAAGTTGCCGTATTTTCAACCTCACAATCTGTACCTGCTTTGCCGATTTGCACGGCCAGCTTGGTCAGCTTCCCTTGAAGGACCGACTTCTCCTTCTTCCTCAGGTTGCTTTTCTTCTTCTCTGGTTCGGCATCCTCGTTGAGCGGTTCCATCTCCACGGCCGCGCCATCTTTGCTCTTCCCTGCCAGGAAAAGACCACGTTGTGTCCAGACGACATTTCGCAACTGGCTTATTTATTCACGTTTCATACCGAACTGACGGACAGTCCAAATGTTCGGGTCACTTAGCCGCCGCACAGAAGGAGCCAAACATTAGAAACTCTGCAGCTCGGTGCGGTTTTGCATTGGATGCCGTTAGATGCGTTCCTCATAAAGCGGCCCATGCTCGAGCTGTTTGAACGCGGGCTAACCAGGTGTGACAGTAAAAGCTGGTGTGTGTCTGTGTGTGTGTGTGTGTGTGTGTGTGTGTAAGTGTGTCTTGATCCCAATAGGTTATTAGTGGACATGAAGAAGAAGAAGCAAGAGCAGCAGCAGGCCAGTCGGCAGTAACGAAAGAAGCAGCTGAGCTTAAGCGAGTTAATCTGCTTGCTCCTAATCACCATCAACGGAGTCAGGAGCACCTGCTGCTGGGGGGAGGGGTGGGGGTGTCTTGGTAGATGGGGGGGTCAACCCATGCCAGGTGGTTCACGAGTACCCGGGAACCTGACCGAGAACCTGAGCGAGGATCTGGCCAGAAACGTGTCCATGATGACCTTGTCCACAATCAACAGTCTCATGGTTTTGTTGCATGAAAGCAAAGACCGGCCGGGTCTGGTTGCTTGATTGGTTGGGAGGTCAATAGACTGATTGATGGATTGAGTTACTGGATGGACGGATGGATGAATGTGTGACTGGTTATCAATCAATCAAAATTGCATATGGTCCAAAGACATCAACAATCAAAGTTAGTTTGTTAATTAGTCGATGAAATGATTGATTCATTTTTTTTCCACATGATTGATGGTTGGTTGATCAATTGAAAGAGTTCCTTGATTTGTAGACTGTTTGGATTGACACACATATGTTTAGTGGGTATATGAAGCAATCAATTGATGGATGGAAAAATACTTGATTGTTGGTCAATGAATCCATAGACTGATTGACTGATTGATTGATTGATTGATTGATTGATTGATTTCTTGAATTGACGGATGGAGATTTAGATTGTCAGTCAATCAATTGATTTGTTGAATCATCCACTGACCGGTGGCAGGATAGTTAGCTGGTAGAATAGTTAGTTGTTTCTCTAAGTTCAGGAATTGATTGATTGATTGATTGATTTATTCGTCAATCTTTTGGTTGCCTAACTCATTCTATTGGTGGTTTGATATATTTTTCACCGGGTTGATTTTGCCTGTTCTCATTTGTTGGTTAAGTTATTGCACCACTTTTAGATTTGAGGATAGGCTGACTGGCTGAAAGAATGGTTTGGCAGCTGCTGCTTGGCTGATCGTTTCATTAGTCCATCGATGATTCTTTGATCGGGTCGCAGAGTCAGTCAGATCCAGACGGAGACTCGGTTCGAAGCAGACGCAACCAGTGAGAAGTATATAAAAGCAGATAGAAACAGGGAGGGACTTTTGGACACATACACAAGCAGTTGGTGCAAAATGGATCCAGACAGAAGCAGTTACAAGCAGACAGAAGGAGTTAGACGCAAAGAGAGACAAATCCGTTTGAGGCAGATAAAAGAAGACAGAAGCACTTCGAGGCCAATGGAAACCCGGAGAAGTCTGACAGAAGCAGACGCAACAAGTCAGAAGCAGACAGAATCCCAACTTAGAACCAGGACACAACCAGATCGAAACAGTTCGAAGAAGACAGAACCAGATCGAAGGAGATAGTACAAGTGGAACCAGTGAGAAGCCGACGTAAGTAGGAGTAGGCCTATCTGGTGAAAACCAGTTGCAAGCCGTTGTTGCCAGATGCGGAAACTCTCACCTTTCTTGCCTTTTTCGTCCTTTTTGCCTGCAAACAAAGAACGGGCTGTCAGTGAGGATCTTTGGAAATACAATTGTGGAGGAACTCTAGGTAGAGTACTTTTCTTCTCCTTTTTCTCCCTCTTCTTGCGCTCCTCCTTCCTGTTCTTCTTCTTCTTCTTCTCGGCCTTGTCGTCGTCTCCGTCGCCGCCGTCCTCGCTGGCGCCCAGCAGCGCAAAGATGATGCCCGTCTGAGAGTTGACGCCCACCGCCGTCACCAGCATCTTGCCCGAGCCCTCCATCACGTGAGTGCCTGGGGAGCGTTTCAGACCCAAACAGACCAACGCGAGATGGATGAAACGAAGAATCGAATCAAACTAAACAACGTCAACAAACGAAATCACTCGGCGGAGCACCTGAGAGCAACATGGGATCTTTGTCCGCGCTCTTTTTGACGTGGTCAGACTCTCCGGTCAGGGAGCTCTCGTCGATCTTGAGATCGTTGCCTTGGATGAGGATGCCGTCGGCGGGGAGGAGGTCGCCTGGAGAACCGGGAGCATTGTCATGGCAACAGAGACACGTTGGGATCGGAAGTATCGGGATAATTCTGCCAAAAGTCTTTACTCTGCTTGGTCCACTGGTCTGACAGTTAGTCAGTCAGCTAAGATAGATTGTTGGAAGATGGTTGGCTGGTCGGTCGATTGGTCAGTGAGTTAGTGTCATGGTAAGTATTAGATCATGGGTGGGTCAGTCAGTCTGGTACTGCAGTTAGTTGTTCTTCATTTGTGAAGATGTTGCTTGGTCAATCACTCAGCCAGTTTGAGCTTTTTTTTTTGCTAGTTTTTAGATGGTCGGCTCAGCAGTCAGTCAGTCGGTCAATCAGTCAGTCAGTTAACTTTGCTGAGCTGTTTGTTCAATGGTTGTTGCTAGCTTGGTCCATCGGTCAGTCACTTGGTAGTAGTAGCAGTAGTTGGTGTTGTCAGTCTTTGTTCGATGGTTGTTGGTTGGTTGCTCGGTCGGTCTGTCACTCAGTTTGCTTGTTAGTATGTTTTTTACATTTAGCAGAAGTAGTCGTTGTCGTTTGACGCTTGGTTGGTCAGTTAGTCAGTCCGTCAGTTAATGAGTTGGTCAGTTCGTTTTGGTGATATAGTTGTTAGGCGGTTGTTGATTGGTTGGTCAATTGATAGGTTGCTCTGTCATTCAATCAGGCCTTCAGTAAATGATTCCGATAGCTAGCTAGAGTCACGGTTGGTTGGTTGGTCGGTCGCTCCGTCCGTTGAGTATTCAGTCAGTCTTTATTAGGCAGTTGTCAGACCGTCATTGGTTGGTTAGTTAGTTAGCTATGAAGCTAGTTAGTTGGGTCTTAGTTAGTACGTAGTTGGCTGTACTGTTCTAGCCGTAAGCTATGTCATAATAACAACAAACTGACCATATTTGACGTGCGCGATGTCACCCACGACGATGTCAGACACTTTGACGTGCGCCAGCTGGCCCGCGCGCAGGACGCTGAACTTTTGCTCCTGCTCGATGCGACTCTGCAGCCCTCGGAATTGTTTCTCTTTGCTCCAGTCGTTGAAGGCCGTCACCAGCACCACGCACGCCACCGACAGCAGGATGGCCGCGCCCTCGATCCAGCCCGTCTCCGCCTCGCCCTCGTCGCCCGCGCTGCCCGCCGCGCTCCCGCAGCCTACGCGTTCATTCGCACACATTCATCCGTGATGATGTCAACCAGCGGCCACCAGGTTACGCTTAAATCGCGCGGCTCGACTCCTCCGACGCACCACTGAATCGTTCGATCAATTTTGAGAGGTATTCAAATGTCAATTGACTCTTGTGTGTTGCGTGTTGCGGTTGTCTCGCCGTTCGGGGCTCACGGGCAAAGGCGGCACTTGCCAAAAGCGAAGGAAAGTGAACTCACTGTCCCTGTCGGCGTGCGGCGGTCGGTAGAAAGAAAGGCCAAGTGAAATGATGGCGGCCACTTCCAGGATGATGAGCGTCACATCCTGCAGCGCCTCCCACACTAACTGCACAAAGGTTTTTGGCTTCTTGGGGGGGATCACGTTGGGGCCGAAGGCCTGCCGCCGACGCTCCAGGTCCTCCCACGAACCGTCCAGACCTCAAAGCGCACAACACGCACAAGACGCACGCGCACGTTACAAGACTTTTCACGCAGTCAAGGCCACCGAGCCCCAAACTTCTCGCTCCTGGAATGCCTGCGGCTGGACCCGCCGCAGCTGTTGCTGGAGCTCTCGCTGCCCCGTGTGCGTGCTAAATGGCTTAGCTGGTTGCTTGCCATAGATAGTTAGTTAGTTGAGCAGGGTCAATGTGCCAAATCTTCTCTGTCCATGCCAAACAATACGATCAATGTATTACACCTCATGTGTATTCATATATTAGTGAGTGAGTGACACACACGCACACACGCACACGCCCAGAGGACGTGAGGCGTCAGGCTGGATGGATTCTTCAAGCTGTTGCTGACATTTTCGAGTGACTGGAGGTGTTGACTGAGCGCGAGCAAGATTCTCGCTCGCGCATGAATTAATGATGGCGGCCACCGGGCAAATGTCACAAGGCGCAGTCTTGGGCGCCATTCACGCAAGATGACGAGGCAACAACATGGACATTTTGGAGTTGGAGGCGGAGATTGACATGAGAGCATTCAGTTTGATAGCATCTGCCTCAGCCTTTCGAGTCTTTTGGGTCCTTGCAAAATGAGTGGTCGGATTTTGAGTTACTTTCAGAAATGTGGATATTAATAACTTCATTTCAGAAATATGAATTCGTAAAACCCCATTTGATCGTTTTCCCCTGTGGTCCAGCCGAGGTGCCGATAAGTCAGCATAATCATCAACTTCATTGAAATCAATACTAGGGATGGACCGATTGTCAGCCGGGCCGGTTATCGCCGCTGATATTTGGCATTTTGACGAATATCGATATCGGCCTTTTTTAAAAATCTCATGGCCTATAATAGATCCATTTAATACTGTGTCAATTTCAAGGAACAATCCATCCATCTGAACCGCTTATCCTCACAAGGGTCGCGGCATTCAAGGAACTATTTATGTCAATTTTCGTCTAACTTTATAAGACAGGCTGATGAGCCCTGGTAGGTCCCTGAACATTGTTGGAATTTTACAACAAAGATGTATATTGTCAAAAATGGATAAGAATTCAAAAAAACCTCAACATTATGCAAATCTGAAGAAAAAAAAGAGTTCAATAAACATATGCTTTAAATATCTTTCAACAAGGTTATGAGTTGTATTTATTTTTTTAGATTTTGATGCCAATATTTTCCTTTTTGTCGAAAATGAGTATCGGCTCCAAATATCGGTATTCGGCCTCCTCGACTACTAATAATCGGCATCGGCCCAGGAAAAACCGTATCGGTCAATCTCTCTTTAATACATTCAATCCTATTACATTTTGCCAACAAGTAGCATGGGGATAATCTTGATTTGAATTTGGATTGAACTGAGTTTGATTCCATTTTATTTCCGACGCTCCAAACTATTCCAGCGGTAGCTGTAGTAAAAAGTCAGCACGTTGATTTGTGTTCCAACATGACGTCATTGTATCTTATGAGTAAATATTTCAAACGTGCCTTCCATTCTATTTGACTGCTTTTGATCACCGCTGCATTCAAATGCATCACGTCAAAGACCGTTTCCAGCCTCCACTGAGAAAAATCTGCCACGGGCCACACTAGCACGCGCACGCACGCACGCACGCACGCACGCACGCACGCGCACGTCGCCTGCACCGACCTTCGAGGGCGGAGGTTCTGAGTCTGGCGCAGAGTCCGTCCACGTCCTGGTAGCTGTGTTGGATCCGTTGGCGGGCGTCGTCGCCCCGCAGCTCCATGAGCGAGCGCAGCTCCTGGAGCGAGCAGCTGAACTCGGCCTCCAGGTAGGCGGAGCCGCGCCGGCCGCGCTTGCCGCCGCGGAAAGAGCTGTTGGCCATGTGGCCTCGCGGCGCAGGCCCACGGCCTTCTCGGAGGTCAAACTCAGAGGTCGCGCTCAGAGCTGTGCGGCGCGGCGCTGACGTGGACTCTGTGGGAATTCACGTCACGCATTTTACAGCATGTTGAGCTCCACTCTGTCATCAGTTGCTGACGCATACTTGGAAGAGCATTTGATTTCATACACCCCAGTCTTTTACTCCAGTGGGAAAAAAAGTGGCAGAGTTCATTTCATTCTATTTTATTTTGTGTATTTCTCACACTTTAACCAATTGTACTAACAGTTCATTGAACTCCATTTACATTTTCAACACTCCAGCCTCATTTAATTCACTTCACTTGAATGTAAATGAATACATTTCACCCAGTTTTACTGTATTTTACTGTCATTTTTAATGTAATTGTATTATACATTCCAGCCTGTTATACCGATGGGGTGTAATTATCTGGATTCTTTTTTAATTTCATTTTTAAAAATGCATTTAATTTTCTAAAACACTGTCACTTCTACATTAAGTAAAGATTCCATCTGTGACGATTGAATGCAGTCAACTTTTTTTTTATGCTTGTTTGATGGTTAATAACGTCTGAAAAAGATACATGTGAACCGTGTGTGCAACTATTCACCGCGCCTAACTAACTTCTTTTTACACGTGTATGACCATGCAGGGACGTGTTAGGCACATGTGTGACTATTTCCCGTGGTTAGCTTCTTTTCCCACTCGTATGACAGTTCATCGTGTCGAAAAGTGAGCGCGGGAGAGAGACATTTGCGTGTGGTTGACATCTTTTAATGCTTATATGATAATGTCAGAAAACGATGTCACATCAGCCACTATTTCCTGCCGCTCGCACCTTTTACACTTGTAAGATAGCTGATAATGCAAAAAGGGAGATAGATGCGCGAGCCACATCTGTGACTATTTAACCATAATTCACGATTCCGTAGTATGAAAATATATCGAAAAGCGTTCAACTACATCTGCCATTGTTGACTCTGCCCATCTTCTTTTGACACTTGCGTGAGGGTCAAGAATGGCCCCAAAATGGACGCGATCACCAGATGTGTCACATTTCCCATGGTTGGCGTCATTTTACACTTGCGCCCGCGTCGGGTTGCCGCCTGTGACCTGCGGCGTAATCTGTGTCAATCAGTCAGCCTTAATCTGAGCCGCTCCGAGCGGAGGGACGCAAAGAAAAAGGAGGCAAAGTGGAAGTCACGGCACACGGCCGTAGCGGCGGCGACGCCTCACTTGCGCTCCGAGCAGCTTGAAAGCCTTCATGTTCAACGCGGAGGTGGCCAGAAAGGAAGCAAATGGGATCTTTTACATTTCCTCCATTTCATATCAAGATAGGGCATGTTTTCTTTTTAGCTGTTCAATTGATCTAATGTTTGAAAAAAAGAAGAAAATAAATAAGGCCCAGCAGAGGATGTTTTCTTGCCTGTTATATTTCATATACCAAGATAAAATGAAACAAATAAACATTAGTTTCAGCTTTAACAAAACCGGATGAGAATATATTCAATATTATGATCGATATTATATGAATATTTCATAGTCAACAACATGGAAATAATCCTAATAAATCCATCTTACTTTTATTATCACTTTTCCCATTCTTTTGTTATTGTTTCTTTTGGTTTTAAATGGGTCAATTTTACCTGTGACTGAAGAGGAATGTTGAAAAAAAAAAAAAAAAAAAGTAAAAACGTGAAAGCATTTCTATGGCCTGTGCTATGTCACCATGTACAGTACCGGACGTTTTTTTTTCCCCCCCCTGGAATAGCGCCGACAACTGAGCAGCTTCACAATGACACACAACAATGATTATCTACAAATAACTAATAACTGAGAGTACTGAAGTAGTGGTACTTACACAAACCTCCCCCATGGCCTCGGGTGAGCAGCAGGAATTAGCGACGTTCGACCAAACCGAGCAGCGTCGCACACATGCGTCCTACAACTGCCCATAACCCGGCCACCGCTCCTCAGCTACACACACACACACACACACACACACACACGCACAGCGGAGGGTCCCGAGCGGTCCCGTGGAGGGCGGGAAAGTCAATGTGACCTTCAGCGAGCTCCCTGCGGGCTGCTCTCCATGGCAGGACAAAAACAGGAGCTACAGGAGGCTAAATGATTATCTGACGAAAGCCTCGCTTAATCTAATTAGACAATCTGTGGCCTCAGTCAATACTGACGCTCAGGCGCCGCCCAACCGCAGCACAAGAAACGCCCACATGAACACACACACGCGGGCACACGCACGCACGCACGCACACCTGGGCTACAAAGACCTGTAGACCTGGTCGACAGGGATCATAATTACAGGGACCGGGGATACCGAGGTCCTGGTCTCCAGGTATTGAGGATTAAGAAATCGCATTTGAAAGGATCAAGAGCGACATGTAGCGGGGCTACAGGGAGTTTGTTAACAAGAACAAGTGTTATGGGGACTAGGTCTATAGGATCCTGGTCTAGAGGCACATGGGATATAGCTCTACGGGTATTGGGATAAGAGGGACAGGTCCACGGAGTCCTGGTCTACGCCTACTGAGGTTGAAGGAATCCTATTACGAGGAACAGGAAGCCCGCTATCGGGACTACAGGGTGTTTGTGGACAAGAAGTAGGGCTACATGGATCACAGCCGCAGTGACCAGGTCTACAGGGATCACGAATGGCCTAAAGGTACTGGGGATCCAGGAATCCAGTCAACAAGGAGCAGGGTTAAGTGTATCAAGGTTACGAGGCATTTGTCAACAAGAGCGAGGCGGCCTACATTGATCAGGACCACAGCGCCCAAGTCTGCGGGTATTGGACTAAAAGGATCAGGTCTATCGGGTCCTGGTCAACAAGGTTGAGGGAAAGTGGGTGCTCATCTACAGGTACAGGAGATAAAGGAATCGCGTCTGCAAAGATCACGGCAATGCACCAAATCTACATGGAGTTTGTGGACAAAAACAAGGGCTACATTGATCAGGGCTACAGGCATTGGGCTAAACGGTTCATGTCTACCCGGTCCTGCTCCGTAGGTATTGGGCATAAAAGATTGAGTTCTCAAGAATCAAGGTCTACATGTATTAAGGATACACAGAGCTTGGCAACAACAATTCCTAAAATGCAGGAATCCTGGCCAGGTACTAGAGAGAAAGGAAATACATCAACAAGGACCAGGTAGACAGAGTCCTAGTCATCATGTCTACCGTGATCAAAGGCCTATGGGGTCCTGGTCTGCAGGCTTCTGGTCTACGGGTACTTGGGATACAGGTCTACAGGTATTGCGACAAAGTGATCAGGTCTTTGCGGTCCTAGTCTAAGTGCTGGAGATAAAGGAAGGAAGGAAATGAGGAGTGGGGCTAGAAAGAGTAGGGCTACAGAGACCACAGATATCAAGAATCTGGTCTACAGGTAATTGGGTCTACGGATTGGAATAAAGGAATCAGGGTCCAAATCTAAAGGGAGTGGGGAACAAGGAATATTTTTTGGCATATTGTTGAAATGAATAGTGGCTTTTCAAAATGAATGATCGTTGAAAACTCAAAACATTCTACACATTGTCCATTAAATAATAAAATAATAAGAACAAAACTGTGGTATCATCATTTTAATTAATTCACATTCAACCTGCCTAATAAATATCGTTGATAATTGCGCTTGAGTCCCGGTTGGAGTTTAACAATGATAAACTACTGTCGCTTACTGTGAACGTGTCAAAAAGCCAACATCGACTACATTGCCCACAATTCCAATCGCGCGAAGTCTCCCATTTCCGACCAATCACTGAGCGCGAAATGTAACGTGACCAGCGGCGTAGCGCATTTGAATTGTTGTGTACTGTGTTGCATCGCGAGCAGAAAAGTACACTTGGTAGTTGTCGCCGAAACAAAAATCACAAGGTTTGTCATTGTTGACTTCATCAA
This sequence comes from Filicampus tigris, assembly GCF_054856515.1. Taxonomy (NCBI): domain Eukaryota; kingdom Metazoa; phylum Chordata; class Actinopteri; order Syngnathiformes; family Syngnathidae; genus Filicampus; species Filicampus tigris. Next base: position 29,399,592 of record NC_141220.1, read on the forward strand.
AACGACTGAGCTCGACTTCCGTGTCGATTTCCTGTCTTTGACATTTGCATTAAGACGACGCTAACAGGCTAACGTGGTGATAGCCATAGCGGGGCTTTGCTGAGTTGAGCTTTCAAGTGTACTAATTTAACTTCGGACTTGATTGAAATTATATTGCAATTGTACCTGCAGGTTGAGAGGAGAAACAGCAGCAGCAGCAGCAACAGCAGCAACAACAGCAGCAGCAGCAGCAGCAGCAGCAGCAGCAGCAGCAGCGTGATGGAGCGTCGAGCGGGCAGCGGTCAGTCAGTCTTGCCAATTAGGCAACATATGTTCATTCGGAATGCCTAAAATATTCATGCTTGTGTGTCACCGCAGATGTGATTTATCTGAAGGACGAGGAGTTCGACTTCGAGGTTTCTCTGTCGCCTGACAGGTAGGAGCTTTACTTTCTGCATCCATTTGTTCGCGTTATGAAAAATGAAACGAGGTGGGGAGAGCTGGCAGAACTCGTACTCAAATGACTTTCGATTAATATGACTCAAGTCAAAGTAAAACGTAGTCCTCCAACTAATCACTTTATTCAATGGGAATAAAAATACTCAGGTACTGAATTACTTCGGTTTCGTTATTTTGTTTCGTCAGGGCATGAACATCAAATGGATAAAAATCTAAAATGAATAGCAATGTTCGAAATCCGACATTGCACAAAAATATCACTTAACAAAAACAAGAAGAAATCTTCAAAAATGTAATGTGAACAAATGAAGGTAAATTCAGCCACACGGGATGGTCTTAAATGAACGACTTAAACTTGTGGAACACAATAGGCTAATTTCTTAGATAAACAGGATCAAGGTCCAAATGTGATTTTTTTTTTTTTTTTTTTGAGATAGACAGATGACAGTGGTTCTTTGTCGTAGCGAGCAACACTTGAATGTGAGGCCAAGGAGTGAAATAGAGTCAAAGGTCACAACTCACGAGTGGTTACGTCGGATTGCTGAAACCAAGTCATATGACACCAATGTGCCCGATAAATTAGACAACTTGATCGAGTAAGCGATAATAGTAAAAAATAAAACAAAAATAACAAGCGGTATCTAGCTCAATGTAACGTAGTAAAAGAAGTGTTTCTCAACCAAAATACTCAAGTAAAAGTAAAAAGGTAGGGGTGGCCGAGTACCGATAGCAGGTGTCGGGCTGATACAGGCCTTATTTCAAGTCATTTGCGATACTGAACCCAAACCAAAATCGAACAACCTTGCCACGAGTTGGTGCTGCACTGCGGCGGTTTGACGCATCAGTGCATCATCATCATCATCATCATCTGCGTCAGAAAGACACTGTCGCTGTGTCAATTACAATTGTATGCATCTTAAGTATCAGTGCTATCGGTGAGTACTCGAGTGAATACTCGCCCTGGTATCGGTCTGGAAAAAGCGGTATCAAACATCCCAAGTAAAAAGTGTACTGTATTAAAACTACTCCGACAAGTACAATTTGTCCTTAGGTACTTAAGTAAACGTAACGTAGAAAATATGGCTTTTCCGTCTGCAGCTCCAGGTGTGATGAAGGCGACGATGACGTCTTTGTGGACCCGTCCCGCCATCTTGCCAAATGTGCGCCGGATAACTTTGTATCCCGCCTGGAGGAAGGGGCTGGCGGCGCGTGGACCAGCTGGAGTGGCCTTTCGGGGGACCAGCTGGACGCCGTGTGCCAGGAAGCCATGCGATTGGCCGAACAGCTGCGGCGCGGCAAAGAGCTCCAGGGCCAGAATGAGGCCGCCGCCGGCGCTGCGGCCCCGGCGACCGCCGCCCCAGACCCAGAAGACGAGGAGCACTTCATCCAGGACGGCGCCGCCAAGCTGGATGCGCTGGCGGCGCCCCCCAGCCTGTGCAGCCCCGTCAAACGTCAGACTTTCCTGGTGCAGGACAGCCCCATGAAGGACTTGCCCCCGGCTATCCGGCACCACTTGCAGCGAGGAAACGCCGCCGCCGCCGCCGATCCGGGAGCCCGCGCCGCCCCGCCGACTCGTCTCTCGGCTCGGCTCAGCACCTCCAACCCGGCAGACGGCGTCAAAACCAGGGCGGCGCTCCGCGGGAAAGCCGGGTTGGGTGCCGTCCTGCCCAGCAAGCCGGCCGCCCCCAGGACTTCCTCTTCAGTCGCCAGGGGCCCTGCCGCCCACAAAACTCGAGTGCAACCGCCCGGCAAAGTTGGTTCTTGGACTTTGCCCGCCCCGCTCCTTAGGAGATGAAGTCATTCTCACTGTCTTTTTCTCCCGTCCAGGTGGTTTCAGATTGTGAACCGAGTCCGGGTCCCGATCTCGCCAGCCGGGCCAAGTCCTGCGAGGACATTCTGTCGGAATCCGCCAGCGTGGCGTCCGACCTCTGCGACTCGTCCCTCAACTCCAGCGCGGTGGGGAGAAAGCATACGCTGGTTCCGCCCACCAAGGTAATGCACTGTTCTGATTGGTTGACAGTGTTGTTAGGGAAACGGAAGTCATGATTTGTTTTTTTTCTTCCTTGTGGTGTGTGTGTGTCTTGCGTGAAGGTGGCCAGGTCCAGCATGAAGGTGACGCCAATTGGGAGCAGGAAGCCCACGGAAAGACGCAAGACGTCGTCATCCTCGTCCTCGGTGTCCAGCTTCAACTCCAGCCTGTCCCTGTCCCCAGCCAGAGGTATACTAATTTCCATAAATACTGGGACACATTTGGCTCTCAACAACACCACAAGGCTAGCTGTTAGCACATAGGTGCTAATGCTAATCTTTTAGGAAACTACAGCTAGCCAGGCCAAATGACCTGAATGAGAGGAAGGGGCTAACCGCTTTCGGTGAGCTGCCTTGGTAACGCTGTCCTTCTCTCAGGTAAGCCAAACCCCTCGCAGAACTGCAGCCTGAACTCCTCCACCGGCCACGTCGTCCCTGGCAAGGTCAGCCGGCCTGCCAATCTAAACAAACGCCGCTCCGGCACGAGTGGTGTCATCGCGGCAGCACCGTCGTCATCCTCATCGTCGTCCACTGCCGCCGGCGGCGGCAGCCGCCGCCGCAGCGCCAGCGGCAGCACGCTAGCCAGCCAAGCCAGGAAGTTGTCCGATACTGTGAAGGCCACGAGGACCACGCCGCAACGCCAGACCACACCTGCAAAAAGAACCTTGGACAAGAGCCCAGCCGCTTCTGCTCAGATTAAAAATGGACTGAAGGCAAAAAACAAGCCTGCAGCGCTAGGCCAGACACCCACACCTTGGGAAGGCGTCACAGGACCAGGTCAGGATTTAGATCAATGAAGGTTTGGCATTTTTTGTTAAAACGTTCTTCTTTTCTCTTTTTGGAAGGTTTTTGTTCTCCGGATGTTTCCAAGGTGCTCAAACCAAAGAGACTTATGTCGGTTGCCAATATGGACAGGTGAGTTAGTTTCCAATGGCTAATTGTTAGCACATAGATGCTAATGACCAAAGTGTTAGCAGATAGCTGCTAATGCTAACTGTTTATGGTTAACATAGTATGCCGATGCGAACAGCTGACATAGTTGCTAACACTTATTGTTAGCCGACAGGGGTTTGTAGCTAAGTGTTAGCGTATTGGTGTTGATGGCTATTAGCAGCCAGAAAAGCAGACTGCTGCGTAGCTTTTCCAACTTCTATGGGTGAACATGGCGCTAATTGTTTGCGCGCCACTAATGTTAGCTCCCCTCATTCGTGACACAGCTATTGCGTACGTCTCTTTTGGTCGCTTACTTATGAGAACATCACTCAACTGCCCCTTCCCTGTTAGCCTTCAACAAAAAGCGTCGAGTGGCCCACTGACGCCCTCCGCAGGAACAAGCAAGCCTCTGCAGTTGCGTTCCCAGCGTCCCTCCGGTCTCCCCACGCCGCTCAAACGCCGGGCGTCGGCCATCCCCACGCCCAGCAGCCACAGCAGACCCACCAGAATCCAGGCCGCCTCTGACTCGGACTGCCCCCCCAGGACCTGCCTCAGGTGAGTGTCCGGCGGCCAATAGGAATATCGCGCTGGCAAACTGGTAGCAGATAGCTGCGCTAACAGTTGTTTTCCCTATGCGTAGTCCCGCCCCGGCTGATTCTAACAGGACCGAGCCTGTAGAGGTGAAGCCCTTCTGTCTGGAGGAGGAGCCTCCGGCCGAGCCCAGCCAATCAGAGAGCCCGGAGAGCGAGAAGCCGTCCAGTTACGGCCAATCGGAGCCCAGCAAAGACTTCAACCAGCCAGAAAGCACCAAACAGGAGGTAGGTCGGTCGGTCGGTCGGTCGGTCGGTCGGTCGGCCGGCCAGTTGGCCGGCCGGTCGGCCAGTCGGCCGGCCTCAGACCGCCTGGCACTGCCTCAGAGCACCTGACGCGGCTTATGACGACCGTGCCTCCTTCCTTCAGGTTCTCCTGCTGGACCTTCCTGCTCCGACGCCCGCGACTCACGAGAAACTGCTCATCGACCTAAGCAACACCCCAGACTTGATCCGCAAAAGCACCAAGAACTCTGCCGACATGCAGGTACAAACTACTTCCTGTTTGGATTGTTGCTGGACTGGTACTAAAATGAACAAACCCCGCCCCTATTCGCACTTGAACATTTGGGAATGTTGGAGGCACTAACTACTTCCTGTCTGTAGCCCCACAGCCAGGAAGTGACAGGTAGTTCACTTCTTTTTTGTTTTTTTTCAAAGTGTCTTCCTGTTTGTTGTTGTGTTTCAGCAGCTGATTGACTTAAGTTCGCCACTCATCAAGTGGAGTCCAGAAGACAAGACGGAGAACAGCGCCCCCCTCATCAACCTATCCTTCTGAAACACGCACACACACACACTCTATGACGTGCATTTGTGTGATGTCTTGAAAACAATGAATATTTCCTGTTCCTGATTGTGATTTAAATGGTTTTTGCTCTTAAAAATGCATATATAAATAAATGTTGTAAATTTATCTTTGTTCTCCTCTCAATGACATTGGAACAAATGTTTTCGTATTCCCTGACAATATTTTTACTTTTTTTTTTTTTATTTGATCAGGTGTGCATCTCTGTAATTGGTGTACTAGGAAATCGTGCACTGACAAAGGTTCCAGGATGATTAAAATGTGTTAATTCTTTTGTAATTATTTAATCAGAATTGACATCTTTGACTCCCACCCTATACATACATGCAGTGTATATATACACACACATATATATATTATATATATATACTGTACTGTGTGTGTATATATACAGTATGTATAGTGTATATATACAGTATATATATACTGTGTATATATATACAGTATATATACTGTGTATATATGCTGTATATATACTGTTGAAAATATATACTGCTTTTTCAGACCACCTCCCACACCAAAACGTCAAAAACACCAGCCACAGTCACCGATGCAATTTTCACCTCTTTGTTGAACTCCAGTAGAACAGTAAAATACAAACATTGAGCACACTCACTGCAACTGCTGTGATCCACAGCTCATGGAGGCAGGCACTCACACGCAGCCCAACACCAGGCCCCACCTCTTAAAGCCACATCTCTAACACAGAAACACTAATACAAACAGTATTTGCTCTCCACTTTGTCTGCAACTTTCAACTACCGGTATGTTTAAAAAGTGTTTGGAATGTTTCCAAGCTTGTCCTCCAGCTCCCCCCGCAGGCCATTCAGAGGTCTTGCAGCTCCTTGTGGATGTCCCACAGCGCACTGCCGCTGGCTTGCAGCTGTGCCACCTCGTCATCCGACAGGCTTGCGTGGACCACGCTGGCCACACCGCCGCCGTTTAACACGCACGGCAGACTCAGGTACACCTGCTCCGTGATGCCGTACATGCCCTGTGGCACACAGCGCGTTTAGTTCATCCCTTTTGGGAGGACCAACAAAATGTGGATTTTGCAATCTTGAGGGAGGGAAAAGAAGCAATATGGCTGACCTGCACCATGGTGGACACGGGATGAATCCTGTTCAAGTTCTTCACGATGCTCTCCGTCAGGTCGGCCACGCTCAGCCCGATGGCCCAGTTGGTGTAACCCTTCAGTTTGATCACCTCGTAGGCGCTGGCAGGTAGAAAATGGACGTTTTCGTGGCCCGTGTACAAATTGTTGACTCTGGAGTTTTGCTGTCGACGAATTGTTGTTCCCTGACTCTAACACTCAAATCAGCTTTCCCCCATTGAAATGAATGGAAATGCCATTACAGCGCACCCCCGCTATTTGCGGCGGAAAGGGCCCGACCGGGCAGGCGCGTGAATAGCAAAAATTTGCATATAATCGACGCCCACTGAAATGCATTGGAAAAAATAAAATAAATAGGGGGAAAGGGGAAAAAGTATGTAACATTTTTTTTGGTCATGTGTTTTCGTAAGAAACAAAACACTAACATGTAAAATACAATGTGAAGAATGTAACAGTTTTTGTCCTGTTTTTTTACAACAGTACACGAAGAAGATGGTCACAACGGCTCAGTATACTGCAGCCATTGTTTTTTGCAGAGGATAAAGAATATATGTCAGTGAGGACAGTGGATCGCAGCTATTCACAGGAATAGATGACCAGCTCCAACCGCAAATAGTGCAACCACGCTACCTTATAACTGCCCTGGCAAATACATATAGAGTACTTGAAACAAGTTTTTTTTTGTATTTATAATTGGGTCGATTGTCGGTAAAAAAAAAATAAAAATGCACCAATGGGTGTATTTGTGAATGTCCAAACACAAAAATGTGGGCTCCACTGTACATGAAGACGGTTACAATTGATCAATAAGTTGCATTCTTTTTTTTCTACAGAGAATATCAAATATATGTGCTCGGGGTTAGGTTGTTCAAATATTTGTTGTTTCAAATCATTCACTGCCAGGCACTTTAGCACATTTTCAAGAACCACAAGACATTGTGTTCAGTGATTGCATATAATACACCGCCTCAACCAAATGAAGGAATAGACTCTCTGCTCTGTCTTCAGGGGAAAAAAAAGTTTGATTCTGCCCCCTTAATAACCAGATAATAATCAGCAGTAGGAAAACGCTCGGTTGCACAAAATGCAGCCGTTTCTCCCAGTGAACTCAAAAGCTGTGCTGAGCGCAAATCCCAAACGGGGCATCGATGCCATCTACCGGGGGTTGTGAATCGGTCAAGTTGTTTCCAAGCTGGGAATTTAAAGTGGGGCAGCATTGGACACTCTCCCACCCATCGCCGTTGAAAAAATGGCATTGGCAGGTATGGCAGAGAATGGCTGCTTTGGTGAAGAAAAGAAAAGACTTGGATCGGTCTCACCTGTCCACCACCATCTTGTGCATCTCCTTCCAGTTCTCCGGGTCGGCGTCGGTGCCGGCGTCGGGGTTGAGCGCCCGCAGGCCGACGCCGGCCACGTTGGCGCCGCTCCACACGGGCACCGAGGTGTCACCGTGCTCACCCAGGATCCAGCCGTGGAAGCCGCTGGGGTGCACGCCCAGATGCTCGGCCATCAGGAAGCGGAAACGCGCCGAGTCCAGGTTGGTGCCGCTGCCCAGCACGCGCCGCCTCGGGAACCCGCTCAGCTTCCACGTCACGTACGTCAGCACGTCCACTAAACAAATGAAACCATTAGGGAGGCCACTTCCAAAAACAACAGTAGACAAAAACACAATCACACTTCACAAAGGCTAGGTTCACACCGCAGGCAAACGCCTCCCAGATCGGATTTTTTTTGCACAGATGCCACCTGTATATGATTTTTTATTTTGGATCTGAATGGCTCAATTCCGATTTTTTCAAATGCGACCTGGGTCGCTTTCCGATGTGGTCCTAGATCGGATACGTATCCGATCTTTTCCAATGCGACGGCGGTCTGAACGGCCCGGTCGCATCTTTCCGACATTGACGTCATCCGGAGCCCAAAATGTGCAGCACGCAGGCGGAGGGAGACTGCTGGCAGTATAGGGGGATCGAATCTGCAAAGTTGTTTTGAGTAAATCTATTGACTTTATATTTGACTTTAATGTATTCCCACTTGAAACATGAAGCATAAAGTGGACATTTATGGCGATCGTAGACATTCAGCCACGGCTCGGATCGATTCATTTTTTACGCACGGTTAAGACGTTAGTGACGTCTCCATGAAATGAGATGTTAAAGCCTCGCCTCATAATTTCCCCCAAATACTGTATTTATTTCTACCTGCGACCTAATCGCTTGACTATAAATGCCGAGACACGCTGGACCACATTCACTTCCGCGTCGGGACTCGGGAGTGACGTCGTCTCTTCTTCTGCACATGTGCGTTACTTTGGCGACGCATGTGTTCATACAGCAGACAAGACCCAGGTCGCATTTATAACGTAATATGAACGCTTAAAGAAAGAAATCGGATTTTTTCAAAAAAATCCGAATTGAGCATTAAGACCTGCGGTGTGAACCTAGCCAAAACGTCTCATGAAACTGGCACAAGCACAATACTTTTGAAATGAAGAAATTAGTGCAGTCCAATTTACCGCGTTAACTGGCGGTAATCAAATGTTATAATTGATCGCGTCAAAATATTTGAGGCATTTAACGCATGCGCAGAACGACCACCCATGCATTATCCCACTCAGATGTACACAGTGAGCAGCAGAGCGGACGCGTGTCGCCTGCGGTAAAGCATTTTGAAACAAGAGGGCATCTTTGCATCTCAGAAATGTGAATAAATTGGTTTGCCTCAGCGACCGAGGATGAGTAGAGAAGACGGCTGTCTTGTTTTGTGTTCATAAAGTCACTTTAAAGGAGGAACACACGACGTGCTGATACCGCCTACAGCATAACATAATGAGCCAATCACATTCGTGTGCACTTCAGAGACCACTCGGAAAACATAAACTCCAGGGGCCACGTATAAATATAAACAGAAGCCGCCGCGATAAGTGAAAGCCAAAAAGTAGAGTCGGACTTATGATTATTATTCTATGATATTTACTGTAGTTTTATTTTGGGGGATTCGCGCCTCTGTTACGCTGTTGCGAACCCCAACATGGTTCCCACACTTCTAAATACTTGTTAAACAATCAATTTAACTCTAAAAATGCTAAATGAAGAATATAAATACCAAGCTTGCAGGCTGTGATCAGAATTTAGCTTCGACCGACCGAAGCACGACGGAACGTTCGCTAAAAACTACGTTAAAGTTTTAATTTTTATCATAAAATTGACTTACCTTAACTAGAAAGCCATAGTGTAATTTATCCAATCCTGCACTTTAAAACTCTTGTCGCCGTCGTGCAAAGTTAAAGTAAAAGCGGCCGCTTCTGCTTCTTCATCGTCCCTCATTCTTCTTCGCCTGCATTTTCTTCTTCTTCTCCTACTTAATTTCAAAAACGAAGAAGAAGCATGGCCGCCGGGGGGTGTCATGCATTTACTTTATCTTTACACAACATCAATAAAGTCCTTTGGATAAAATGCCACGCGGTATTGTAGTTAAGGTAAACTGTTTTAAGACAAGTTTAAGAAAAAACGAACAAACACTTTCACACTTTATTTGGCGATGTCTTAAGTCGTCCGTGTCGCTGGCCCGTCGGGACCTGCGCTCACGAATTATAAACACAGCTCATGTACTGTACTATCCGATTTTTACAAAACTTCATTAGAGCAAACACATCATTACAAATATGGAGGAGAAGGTATCCAGCTTGACTCTGACTAATTCAACGCCACATTTGAATAGTGGACGAGACTCAGCGAGAGGCTGCGATGACGCGCACCCAGTCATCTCACGTACAGTGTGTGGAAAAAGTAAATCCACTTGTTGGGAACCAGTCACCGCCTTTTATGAGTGCCTGCGCGTATGTACAAAGCCTACGAGTCAACTCATATCTTTGAAACAATGCGTCTTTCTGCACTATAGCTCCCGATATGGCTGTGTTGTTTCATTTTTACTTTATGAATGCTTCTGAAAAATTCGCAATGCACTGAGGGCGCGAAAGTTGAAGCGCCGAGTAGCGAGGGATCACTGTATTTCTGTCACTGTTCTCAGGCCCGTTTGCGTTTTTGTATAGAATAAAAATACTGTCTACTACAGAAAGGATGTTAATCATTTTAATTTAAAAATTTTAATTTTCATCTCATGAGGATTTGTTGTTGTCATAAAAAAATACATTACATATGAACAGTATGTTGAATGTATATTTCCGTCTTGTGTCTTTTATCTTTCCATTCCAACAACAATTTACAGAAAAACATGTCATAGTTTGGAGATAGTTCGAATCAATTTACAGAAAAATATGGCGTATTTTGGAGGGAGTTCAAATTGCGATCACTTCTTTTTTAAGCTGTGATTAACTCGATTACAATTTTTAACCGTTTGATAGCCCTAGAAGAAGTGTAATTAAAAAAAAAAACATATGAGGGTTTGCCCCGACGCCAGCGAGAATGTAAAAAGCCCAAACCTAAAAAACACAAACAAAGCAAAACCAGTAAAAAAAAAAAAAGCACACAAGAAAGGGACGACAAACCCTCCGTCTACAGTATAAATGTGTGTGTATGCTCCCAAGCTACAAGTTTTACCTGGGTTGGACACGACCAAGATGACGCAGTTGGGGCTGTAGGTGACGATCTGCGGGACGACGCACTTGAAGATGTCGACGTTTCTCTGCACCAGGTTGAGTCTGCTCTCGCCCTCCCGCTGCCGCACGCCCGCCGTCAGCACCACCACGCGCGAGTTGGCCGTCACCGAGTAGTCTGACGCGCGCGCACCACACAAGTAGCTCAGCCAGAGTCGCCGCGCAAACATCATTCGCATGCTCACTTGACTCTCATTCACTGTCACTGACGGCGATAGACGCCAAAGATCCATTTTAGCCCGGCCGCCACCCAATGAGTTACGCGAGAGCGGCTCGCACGTTTGTTAAGACGCGTCGAAATGAGTATTACAAGTTTTTAAAAGAACAAGAAAAAAGAAAATGATGGAAAAAATTCAGAAATTACAAATGGAAAAATGTGTGAGCACAACTGCAAGTTCTGCAACGTTACCTTTATCGGCCACAATTTTGGCAGTTTTGAGGAAGAGGCTTGCGTGCTGCAGGTCCATCATCTCGCCCTTCAACTTGTCCTCCATCACGTCCACCAGGGCCAGCTCGTCCGCCAGCTCCTGCGCACGCACATGAGCGCTCACGTTAGCCGCCGCCGCCGGCCGCATCCCATCGCGCCGCGCCGCGCCGCTTGATCACTCACCCTGAGCAGGATGCTGACGGCGCAGGCCATGCCCACCTGGCCCACCCCCACCACAGTCACTTTGTTGCGGGGGGGCTCGGGCGCGCCACTGCACGTTGGATTGATGAGCTGCTGCAGCGTAGACGACATCTTCACCACTGGGGGCACATCGTTACAGAAAAAGACCTCAAAATGCATCTGGATCCAGATGATTTTATTACATGCAACCACCTGATGAAATAAAAAATTACATTTTTTTCATTGTATTATACACTGGGGAAGAAAAGGATACAAGCATATTTTGACGACGTAAGGAGTAGAAGAAAGGATGAATCCGTTTTCAAACGGAGGGCAGAAAAGTCAAAAGTGGCCTGGGAAAAAAATCGACCTCAGTTCAGTAACCACATTTTTGTACTTGTTTACTTCGCCCACTGTCTGCGACTATCTGATTGAATTTCTTTTTTTCTTTCTTTTGGGCCATATCACCAGCCGCCTCACATGTGCATGACAGCAAGCGACTCCCCCCGTCCTTCTCCTGGCAAACAATTGGATGCCCGCCAAACTTGACCGAGTGGCCTCAAAGAGTTTGCAGCACTGTAATCCCTTTCCTGCTGTCGCCTCCCTTCTTTGGATTTCATCCAATGATCAACAACGGCAACTTCCCGACTAAATGCAGTCACCTAAATAAACAAATACATACATCAAATCCCATGACGTCAAAAGGTTACACTATAAATACAAAAAATGATAGCAGTTACCTAAAAAGTAAAGTACAGGCCTTTTTTTTTTTTGCCAAAGCAAAACAAAAACCAACAATTAATAAATACTAGCGATAATAACAGTTAAATAAATTTTAAAAAATGTGCCAAAAGATACTCTTGCACTGGTTATATTTGAGCTGCTGGTGATTTGATTTGTTTTAGTTATGTAGGGAAAAATGGGCGATTTCAGAACATTTCGGCTTTTTGAAAAGCATCCACATTTTGGGACTCCCTTTAATCAAAAGAAAAAAACCCTCAAATGAATAAACACTCGAATGAGTAATAACTAAATCAAACCAAGTCAATAAAACACACGTGTCATCATTTTCACACCCGCATGTCAAGATGAATGTGCTTTCGTTCAACACCTGGTGGAAAAAACAACCGCATAAAAATCTAATATGAAAATTGTGCAATTTTGTGCCTTTGTGAATCAATCCCCCAAAAATTGGGAGAGAGCATGTTCATTAAATTTTGGTGTATTTTAAAAACTTTTTTTTTTAATTGGAAATGGCCTCATTTTGAAAAAAAAAAATTAAAAGTATCTTTGTAAAATGTTAATTTAACTATGTTAAATGAACTTGATGCTAATCGGTCTCTTTTAAATAACGGCAATATTTGAAGAGGAACATCTGTTCTTTCTTGAGAAGTTTGTTTTTTTTCAATTCAAAATATATTTATCATTACATTTACGCCACAATGAGATTCTTTCTTTTTGGGAACTCTTTTAACATGACATATGCAATCTATTTGCTCAAATGAATTCAAAACAATTAGCCATTTAGCATTTTCTGCTCAAAGCATTACGTCAGTTAGTTGATCGCAGGCCGCCTCAAACGCGTCTTTGATGGCAGTCGGCTAGCAAGTAGGAGACGTGATCTCGGCTCACCTGGACAACAGCTGACTGAAGGACGGCGGACGCAATCTTGTTATTGTTCCTGCAAAGTCTTCTTGCCTGCGCCGGCTCGGTCTGTCGGCTGCTTTGCCCGTTGCGGTTGTTGCCGCCTCCAGCCTGTCGGAATTAATTCTCCATAAGCCTCTCCCGCCCACTTCCAAGGTGTCGCTCGCTTTGACTCCGCTAGACGGGCTCGCCTGAGACCTGACGAGTAAAAACAAAAAACAGAAGACAACTCACACAAAGTCCGGGATATCGGGTGTGGGGTGAAATCTCAGGATGAAGCCAAAATGCGCAACAACCGCAGTCATGACTTGCCCAGGGTGTTTTTTGTTTGCGTGTTTTGTCTCCATACTGCAGAGTGTCATCGGCAGGCTGCCCGCAACCGAGACTGGAAGAGTCGCAGAGAGCAGATTAGACAAGGTCAAATCAAGTTCGCGTGGAAAGGTGAGAATGCATTTGAGGTGCAGACTGAAATTGCAGCCCAAGCCCAAACTTTCTGCTCAGCTCGTCAGTAGGTTAAGAATCGAAGCCCGGACCGTCCCTCTCCCCCGGCCGCTTCGTCCAGCTCTTCCGGGGGGATCCCAAGGCCAACGCTCCCAGGCCTGCCATGGGCCAGGGCCACGTTCTCCCATATGCTTGGGAGAAAAAAGGTGCAAAGCATTTTTATTTGACGGGTCACCACCTAACAAGCATTCAGTCAAAAGTACAGGCACTGCCGAAGCTAGGATTTTTCCTTGTGGGGGGCAAGGATATCTCAGGCGGTCTGCAAAACAGAAAAATATTTTTTTTACAAACCCCCAAAAATCTTCAGAAAAGGTTAATAAACATTCATTATATGTTTTTTTTTTTTTGTCTTTCTGTCTTTAATTTTCTGGCCCGGCACCTGAGGGTCCAAGCATTTTTCAGGGGGGGGCCAGTATCCCTGCGGCCCCTCTAGCTCCGCCTGTGAGTACAGGCATCTGATGAAATGACTTTGATTAATGAACTACAGAATCACAATACAAAAAGAAATCTCACTCTTCAGGTGTGCATGACGTGATTGGCGACATCGCCGAACATCAAATATTTTCGGGTCATGTGTTGTTTTGGGGATTTCTGAGTCGCAAGTGTCAAGTCTGTAGCTCAAAAGTGTGCTGAGAATGTGGCCCAAAGTGACAGTGGGTGACTTTTTCATTGATGCTCGCCATGACGATTGTAAATCGAAAAAAAAAAAAAAAGACAACAGAAGGGAACATGTGCTAAGGATGTTTATTTTATGATACATTGCCTACGTGATCATAAATACAATTAATAACCCATTCCCACATAACCTCATTCACATTTGTGTCCATTGTGGGGAAGCTGCCTGGAGATGAAATCGTCAAATTAACAAGATACGGAGTCACTCTTACAAGTCTGCCATATTGCTTTCTCTGCGTTGCCTTCAAGGGTGCGAGAGAAAGGGGGGAAAAAAAAAAAAAAAAAGTAATAATGAACCACCTTCAGAAAATATCAAAATTGGGCTTCCTCCAACATCCTAGCCGGAGCGTTGAATCGGATCAATTTTGCTCCGGCTGAAGTGCTGATGATGGATTCAAGTCTCCGCCGGTGATTTGTGACAACTTTGTGGGAGGAAGTCAAGAGTCGCAAAGCAAATCCAAAACGGAGCAAAAAACAAACAAAGAAAGCACTAAAACCCCCTAAAAACGTAAACAGGGGAAATGACATGCCGGTCCAGCTGCGAAACACGACCGCCGTCGGACGTTAACGGAGACGAGTGGGTGAAACGCGCCTCTCCGATTAAGAGCGCAGAGTCGGCGCCCGGTTTGCTCTAGCACCTCGGAGACGGCGAGTCGCGCCAGCCCAGTCGTTCCCGTAGGCCATCGGCGGAAATGACCCCATTTCACTTCATTGGCCCGAAAGTTAGGCTTTACTAAGTACAAGTAATGTCGTCTTTGCACACCTTTCTAAGCGGGCGGCGTATCATGACAGGCGAAACAATTCAATGTTCTTCCACGAGACGGCGGAGGCTCAAACTGCCCCGTTGTCATTCACGCGACAGAAGACGGCGGAACCTCGGTTTTCGTATACAGTACCATCCGTTCCATACGACTCTTGTCCCAGTTTTTGCACATCCATTTGGATTTTGTAGGCCCAAAATGTGCAGCTCAACAGTTCTAATTTGCTGGTATGCTTTTATTTTGAAGGCCCAACTTTTGACAGGGCCCCCACTTGTCCGACTGTTGCCGAGTAGATCGGATGGCTAATTGCCTTGCGTTACTAAAAAAAAAAAAAGCACACTTTACCATCTGTTGAAGCCTAATAGGACAGAAAGTTTGATAAAGGCGCGAAGCACGATAGAATTTAAGGTCGCAGCAAAGTACGAATGAACATGGCCCCTCCCCCCTCGCTGTCTTCCATACGCCATCTTATGTTGCAAAAAGGAAAAGTGAGGTGCAATTTTCATCTATACACTTTGCGAGTCATTTTGATTTTCATTTGCCACTGTTTTCCAAATGTAAAACAAATGGTTACTCTCAAATATCTATCTTTTGGTTCATATTTGTGGGTGTCTGTAAAAGCATCACTGGGTCGACGTTCGTTTCTATGGGAATTCGACTTTTGCCATTTGACTTTCTGCAAATGAAAACCGACGTTCCGCTCCAACAGCTTTGTGTACACTAATACTTCCCATTCCCGTGTCATGAACTCAAGGCATCCGTTTTTGTGCCCGTTTTCTCATGTAAAACGCACGCCTCGACCCAATCGAGGTTGCTAAACATGGGGATGGCGAGACTGGGGAAATTTCCAAAGTCAGACATTTCCCATGGGAACTTCAATGTCTTCTAAACGGCAATTGGCAACCCTAGGAAACAGCGGGCTAGCTTGGGTGGGCGGGCGGGCGGTTAACTCACGCGCAGTCACACAACTACAAAGACGGCGTTCAAAAAAACTACAACCATGCAAGGAGGTTAACTGGCCCTCTCCACTCAATTCTACTTACACGGAAAGAGCACGATTCACAGGTTTAAAAAAATCAAATCCAAAGGACATTAAAATCAGTCTCTGGAGGCGCCACCTGCCTGCTGCGCTGCACGCGACGGGTAAAAAGATGCAATCTGCGATCCCGGGCGATCGATCGCGTGTCCGACCGACCAGGTTGGAACGGGAGAGGGGGCTTTGTTTGAAGTGGGTTGGAACACGTTTTTGTTCAAAGTGGGCTGAACTCACTTTTGCCAAAAGCGGTCGCAAGTGAGGTCATCACTAACGACTCTTTTTGGAATCCATTACTCGGGTGACTGGCATCTCTCATTTTTGAGTGTCGCCCCATCCATCAGAAACAAATGTCTGTGCAGTAAACACGGAAGTGGCCAAACATTGGTTGCGGGTGGCGCAAATGCGGTTGAGAAATGATTCATCGTCATTTTAAGGCTGATCATTTTTGTCAACAATGGTCGACTTTGCTGATTTGTTTCACCGGCCCTAGTTTGAAGCCACTTTTGTTGATAGCGGTTACTTTCTGGCCACTTTAGACAAAAGCAATTTGAAGCCAATTTTGGTGGGTGGGGTTTGAAGACGTTTTTTTTTCTCCAAAAGTAGTATAACAGGGACCTAGATGAAGCTGTTTTGGGTGGTGGCCCTGCATATTCATGATGTAGTCTATTATGATATACAACTCAGACATCTTTTTTTCCAAGAATATGTTCTATGCAGGCCCACTAGTTGAAGCAGCAAAATGCCCCCCTTTTTAGCCATCCCAGAGAGCGGCCCTTTTGTCACTTCTGTCCACTGAAAATGACATGGCTCTGGTTACGACCAATCACGGCACAGCTTCAGAAAACAGGTGAGCTGTGATTGGCCATTAACTGAGCATTTGCGATGTCATTTTTCAGTGGACAGAATTGGCAAACAAAATGGCCGCCCCCAGAGATGGCGAAAAACGGGTGTAACTCTTATTCCACAATCGCAATATTTATCAGAATACCCTGTTTCAACTAGTGGGACCGCATAGTACATATTCTTGAAAAAAAATGTTTGGCCTGACTTCCCTTTAAAGGAGCTATAATCGACTTTGTTGAGCTTTTAGCCATATTAAAATGCTAATTCGTCATTTAAAAACACTGCAAAAGTGGTGTTTTCCTCCAGTCACCCATCTGTGAGCATTGGTGCTTTCTAAACACCAGCCGGGCCACTGTTAATGTAGAAGCCAGTATGAAGCCAATTTTGTTCAAAATAGCTTAAAGCCTCTTTTGACAAAAGTGGTTTGAATCCACTTCCGCTGCGTGTCGTTTGAACCACTGGCGGAGCAATATTCTTCGGGGCGGCGGGGGGCCAAGAATATCCCTAACTTTTTTTTTCCCTTTTTTTTTTTTTTAACAAACCCACCAAAATCTTCAGAAGACAATAATAAAAATTCATTTTATGGTCCCCACGGAGGACGGGGCAAATTGTGGAAAAAATTCCAGGGAGAATAAAAATAAAAAATAAGAAAAATATTGGAAAATACCCAAAAGTCAATCATCTGGTTTAGGGGGGGAGGTCCAAGCGTATTTCAGGGGAGAGGCAGTGCCCCTGCGGCCCCCCCTCCCTCTCCGCCAGTGGTTTGAACCCACTTTTGTTGAATGTGGTTCAAACACGAGTTTGGTAAACGTGGTTTGAACCCACTTTAGTTAAGTGCAGTTTGAAGACATTTTGTGTCAAAAGTGGTTTGAATCCAGTTTTTGTTCAGTGTGGTGTGAACGCAGTTCTGTTGAGTGCGGCAGGGGCGGTGGTAGCGGCCGAGGCGAGAGAGACCTTACACATTTCTTTCACTTGTCGCCCAGGCCTAGATAGGCGGTGGCGTTCTGGGCGACGTCCCGTAGACTGACCACGATGCCGCCCAGGAGGCCCTCTAAGTCAGTCGCCTCCACATGCTTGTAGGCCAGGTAAAGCAAGCCGCAGAGTGCCACCAGGAGGGCGAGCTTGAGCAGGAGAGAGAGGACACCTCCCCGCGCCGGGGCTTTGCCCGCGACGGGGGAAGAGGGGGCGGCGCCGACCCCCCGGGAGAAGGACTCGGAGTAGGAGCGGTTCTCGGTGTGGACGCTGTGGCGCACGCGGGACTCGTCCAGCCAGTAGTCGCTGGGCTTGAGCGGTCGGCCCGCCGCTCCTCGGATGGGACGCCTGCAGGTGGCGCTGCGGGCCGCAAAAACCAAGTCAGCGTCTAAATACCAACTCACACTTCAAGTAGTCACTTGCTGTCAAGCGACCTCGCTCGTGACTGTTGGTGAGCTGGTTGTAAGTATCAAAAATAAATTCACTCTCAAGGAAAAACGTAAAAAGATGAAAAATGCACAAAATAAAATTAAAAACTAAAATGTTTCAGCACCTTTGAGCCTTTTTCACATGTATTTCTATTTTATACTCTTGTAAGGCTTTCTTTTCTACATGTCCAAATATCACAAAGAGTTAAAAATAAACATCGTTTTTATTACTTCTATTGCTGTATTTTACCGTTTATTTTGAACCAATTTGTAATTTTACATTACTACTACAAAAGAGAATACTGCAAGTTTGGTCTTAATCAGTAAAAAACATTACATGTAAAAAAACGAACAAAGGTTTTTTAAAAAATACGTAATAATTTACATAACATTTATAATTTGTATGAAATAAAAATAAAAAAAAGCACCATTTTATAACGCGTTTACTTTTTGTAATTAACTTTTCACATTACAAAAACAAAAAATAAGAGATAAAAAAATGTCCAATTCACAAAAACTTTATATGTCAACTACAAAATATATAATTTTATCAAACCTTAAAAATATGTTTTTTTTGAATAAATAAACTTTTATTTATTGATTATTTTACATTTAAAAAGGCAAAAATAAGTGGAAAAAAATATCAGTATCAGTACACCTAAAAAGTAAATCAAAAATCCATGTAAATAATAAACGTTTAAAACAAAAAAAACAGCAAGAAAGTAAAATAAGTAAATTGAAGAAACAAATATTTTGGCGGGTCAATTTAGGGAGTTTAGCTCTCACACTAGATATTGGTATTATTATGGTCATTTTCATTGTGCATTTTTGTATTTCAACACACAAAGTGCAATTAGTGCGTCATTGTGCTACCTAGTGGGGGGAACACAATCAATTCACATTCAAACCACACTTAAAAATAAGCAATCAATTCATCACAATTTTCGGGGGGCGCAGGGATAAAAAAAATATGTTGTGCTGCGTCGAGGCCGCGTGAAAATCAAGCGGTCCCTTGGCGTCTAGCTACCTGATGCCCACTGGCGTGCTGATTTCATTGGCCAGAATATCTTCCACCACGCTCTCGCTTATCTTGACAGGGGTGCCTTCAGTGACCACCACTTCCTCCACCACCTGTCAGTGCAGATTTGGAACCAGTTTGATGCCGCCACCGACACAAACTTAACATGTCGGTCGGACGGCCGCCGCAGTTGCCGCGTTCACCTTGGTTTGCCGTCTGCTGCTGGTCCGCACGGTGACCGGAGTTTTCCCTCTGCTGCGCACGGCCTTCTCCACTACGGGGATGGGCTCTGGTTCAGTGCTGGTAATTTCCTCTGAAGCGCGCACAAAATGTAAAAAATAAATAAATAAAAAAAAATAGGAATAATAATACAAAAGAGGCAATGGTAAATATGCGGCACAATAAACTGCAACAAGAACACCGCTTCATTCTAATACGGAATCACATTTTGCCGTTTGACTTTCTTCACAGTCACTTTTTTTCACTTTTAATTGAAAAGGCGTCATTTTTAATACATATTTTTTTACTTTATCTTCCTTATCACTTCTGCAAGCCTTTGCTTTGCCTGCACTGTAGATTGTGCTGCAACTGCAAATTTCCCTTGACTCAAATATCAATCCATCCTTCCAAGATCAATAGTCACCGTCTTCCTTGTCGCTGTACTGCTCAGAGTTGGTGTTGCCGTTCTGGTTGGCGTCGGCTTTGGGGAGGACGGTGACGTCGGCAGCGGGCGCCTCGGCTTCGGCCGCCGGCTCTTCCAGAAGCTTCTGCAGCTTCTTCTCATACAACTTGCGCGACGAGGCTGTAAACGCACCAAAAAACAGGGGAATAAATGAATAAATTAAAAAAAAATCTTAATTCATAGTTGATACAAATTCAAACAGGATTATTGTTTATTTTTCAGAGACACTCTCTGAAGGGATTCTTCTTCTCAAACACGGTTGAAGACACATTTGTATTCTCTAGCTTTTGATCCGACCTGAAATTTTTGGCTCTTTTCCGGTGTCTATTGTATTCAGTGTTCATTTATTGATTCTATTTTATTGTATCATGTTATAAAGTGCTTTGTTACAGCTCTAGTTGTTATGAAATGCACTATATAAATAAAATTGTATTGTATCATAAATATATGAGGCCAGGACCATTTCAACAGGACCACCACAACGTGGCCCCGCAGGGCCGCCACGCTAAAAGGCTTCGTGATGGACCCTGAAGAAGGTGAACATTTACGTCAATAAGATGTGAAACTCATCACATTGAAATGTTATTACGCCACTTTGAACTTGTTTTTGAGTGTGGCAGCAATACGCTTCTGTAGTTTGACTTGTGATTTCTGCTGGAATGAAATCATTCATTCATTCATTGAAAACCTAAGCGCGGTAGCTACGGTGACAACACGAGCAGCGTCATTTCAGCCACATAGAATGTACACGATGCAGTGAATTACAAAGTCGAGTATATTTGGGGTGATGGCTGCAACTTACCCACGATGGGTCCCGCGTCCACTCCATACTTGGCTAGCTGCAGTCTAAGGTCATCATCAGTGAGTTCCGTTACCTCCACCTCTATGCGAGGCTTGTCCGTCTTTCTGGTGGCTTTCTGCACAGCATGTTCAAAACGTGCCAGTGGTTAAAATCAGTGCACAATGACGACTGAGGCACATGATCAAGTTTGGGAGACTCACTCTGCCCGATCGGCTTTTGTTGGAGACCACGGGGGTGGGCAGCTCGTCGTCGCTGGAGAAGGTGTCGACAGGCGGACTCCTCTTGTTGTTCTGCACCGTCAAGTTCTTCAAATAGAGCTGCACGTAGACTTCTTTCTTGTGCTCGCCGCTCGGCAGCGCCACGTTGTTGGCCGCCAGCTCGTACTTCAACTTGTCTTTCGTGAGCACCGACGGGTCTTCCAGAAACTCCGCCATGTTCGCCCCTCGAGTTAGAAGCGTGTTTTGAATGTGTTGAGCAGATAACGGAACCCCAGCGGGAGAGCAACGTGAGCGACCGCGTTGTTGTCAAACAGGATTGACTGGCGCCTAGCCGCGTATGCTAGCAGGAGACACGCTAATGTAGTCAAATTAAGCCGCGCGTTGACCTTTTAGCCGGCCCACCTCGGTATTGTCGAGTGGTTTGGATTTTTCCAAGGTGATTCAGCCCGTTTGCTCCCGTGGAAAAATGTCACTAAAGGCGAAACCTGCAATTGAACGGATGTTAGCAGTTAGCTTCTAACTGGCCCACTCGCCTCTTGTCTCTCCGCGGACCGGGAAGCGCGTCTTTGCGCCATTGGCGGAGCGCCGCCAGTAACCGCAACGCTGATTGGCTCGCTATGAAGCGAAGGCTCTGGGCCTCCGCCGCCACAAAAACAAAGAAAACTAAAGTGCTGACTTGGGTCTTCGGGCACGACATATTGTGTTATTACAACTAATAAGGGCAACGTTTGAGGCTTCGACTTAGCCGGCGAGCGTGTTTCGAAACCCCCCTGACAAACGTAAATACAACCACAATCGACGCATTCCTAACTTGGACCAAGAGCGTAAATGGCGGTTGTCGCCGCTGGCTGCTCAGTCGGCTCTTTTGTTTGCCCCCACACTCTGCGTCGTTTTATTTGAAAGGATGATATTCATCCAGAGGGTCCTAATTCCTACACGTGAACTGTGGGAGTACAATAAAACCGACCAGGACGAACTAAACGGCCACTCATACTTTTCTTTCGTATGTCTGACGGGCTGTAGTCTTGTCTTTTCACCAGAAGAGAGCAGTGCGAGTCATATTATTAAAATGGCTGCCTCCTCGAGACCCTCGCCTGCTGTTTGTATTTCCACGCACACACATTTTGAGGAATATTCTCATAATAGTTGCTTATCGTAAATCATGAATTACTTGTCTTTATGTATTAATAGCCTGCCTGACATTAAGTGGATGATCCATTTAGTTCCACAGAAAAAGGGATGCGTAGATTTTGTTTTACTCAGCCTGATTTTAGATTTTTTTTCAAAATAAATCTCAATCAGTATGACTTATGTTCCTTATTTTTTTGTATGTATGATCATTATATATGTATATATATATTATAGTGTGTTATGTTAATTTATTGATTCCACTGTTGTATTATGGCCTTTTTATTGTTTGTATGTAAAGTGCTTTGTTACAGCTCTAGCTGTTATAAAATGCGCTATATCAGTAAAATTGTATTGTATTGTTACAAAATCCGGACCGAAGATCTCTTTCCACATTCTCGCGTTTGGTTCAACCGGCCTCGTGTGCAATTCGTCTCTTGCCCTGACTCATCTGTATCTTGGCCTGCGCTTGTCTCCTGCCTTGTGAACTTGCGGCTCTGGGGAGATCTTGGAGAGTCTTTTGTGATTCAGGGCCATGGGACTTGAGTGGGCACTCGACTTGATATTCACCAGGGCGAGTTGGGACTTACTCATGACTTGCTCCTACCTCTGCCTCAACGTTAGCGCGTACGCGCGTACAGTTTGTATGCGGGCTTCCGAAGAGGCCCTTTCAGTTGGCGTCAAGGACCACTTTGCCTTCATCTCAACGAATGACGTTTGGACAAGACGGATGAGCGGCGTGACATTTTCCCCTGCGATGATCCAACACGGCAGGCATCCCCGTCTGCTCCTCTTGCGCAGTCCGAATAGAAATTCTTCATTGGCTTCATGAAAGCTGACACGCCGTTACTGTTTGCCCCAAGTTCAGCGAGGACATAAGAAAGTGTGCGTCTGTATTCAAAGGCCAAATAAAACGGGAAAGCTCCAAATTGTAATGGTTTGACAAACAGACGGAGGAGCGCTTACGATACAAGCGGGCCAGCGTCCAAATGGGCATCGGCGAGGGCCAGGGAGGGCGTGTCATTTTTCTTCTGACGGACGTGTCTACAACTGGCCGTGCGTCCTTTCAACTCAAATTTGGATTGTCAACACGTGAAAATATTTTGTGCGAAATGGCTGTTTCAAGGCCAGGACACACACACGGCAGTCTGAGATGCTGTGAAATGCGACCGCCCGCCCGCCGCCGCCTCGCTCAGGTGCTAACCGACTTTCTCCACAGGAAACGACTCAGGACTTGTCTTAATTAGTTTGGCAATTTAATGTAGCGCAATGATTCAATGTTATTGTGACATATTAGCGCAAGAAAGTCTAGCTTGGTTTTAAGGTAGAGGATTGGATTGCTTAGCACATGAGCCTTCAAATTCAATTTCATAGTGGAACCTCTGCGGACAGCCAAATCATCTGTTCCTGGGTCACAAAGTTAATCATGTTTCCTGCCTTCAGAAAACATGAGTAACTTTTTAAGGGGGGAAATCAACCCAAACATCTTTGGGGTTTTTTTCAATCAAGACTATGTTCCCAGCAGGCCCACTAGTTTGAAACACGGCATTCCGATGAATATCGCGTTTGTGGAATAAGAGTTAAGCAGCAAAATCCAGCCATCTCAGGGGGCGGCCATTTTGTCATTTCTGTCGAATTGCACGATGCGCCGGAGGTCGCGCCAGGAACGCCCAGTGAGGTGCGGCGCGTCTACCAAACTAGACCATTGCAGCACGCAAACGACGATGCGCCCGTTTTTAGGCTGGGCGCAGACCACTTTCTGTTATTGCCAGATGAGTCGGGGGCGAGGCATCTCCGTGCGCCGAAACACCCAGAGAGAGAGCCAAACACGCTCGGCTGGCACGAGAATCTCGTTACAGCCTTTTTTTTTACGGCAAGCGCACGGGAACCCGTCGGCCAAAATTGGGCCCTCGGGCAACGAAGTGAGCACAATCGCAAATTGAATAATGGACAAATTGAATACCCACTTGGAGAAGTTGACGCCTGGCCTCGGAGAACCGATCGCCAATTTGGCCATTTGGTGCCCACGGAGAGCTCCAGTGAAAGACTCAAGGCCGACTGAAATGATTGTCGTCCTGTTCCCAAAACAACCGTTATTTTCACACTGGTTTGACCCCGCCGTAGAGCCCTCCCCTCCCCCACCCCAACGCCGACCCCAGAAAATATCTGCACCTATTGGCGCACTTATGTTGACTTATGTGGACAGTTGTTGCTGTATTCACATCCGGCGGCTAGACAAAAGCCAAAGACCATACGGTCAATCTCTCTTGTAAGACCTGCGCGCCGGCAGCGGCATATTTGGCCCGAAAATGTGTTTGGGTTTCTTTGTTTTTGGATCAACGCATGCGTGCGCGGGCTGACAAGGTCGTGATCATATGTACGAGGAAATGTTCTAACCTGAATGGGTGAGAAGTTGTAATGGCTGACTGCTGTGGTTTATCGAACCTCTCCAAGATCAACTAAATTGAGGAGTCTGACTTCACGGCTTCGTCGGGGCGTTGCCGTTACACGTTTTTAAACGAAAACGATCAATGTAGCCTTCTCACTACTACTACTCGTGTTTGTCGGGTTCCTACCAGCCGTTTAATTTGTTCCCCTGGTTTATTTTGCAGTTATCTGTCACGAAAAATCATATCAGACCCACCGCCGGGGCCCATTTGCTTCAATAAAGTCAACTTTTTCTGAAAATGTGACTGTTGACCATTCTGGAGCCAACTTTGATCTTTTTTTTTTTTTTTTTTTTTTCAGAGGCCGCGACTGTTATGCTTAAAGAGGCGCTCGCTATGATTCTTGGCTCGCACCTTATTTTCTGTCTAAATTACACACAA
The DNA here is from genome assembly GCF_054856515.1 of Filicampus tigris. Lineage (NCBI taxonomy): Eukaryota > Metazoa > Chordata > Actinopteri > Syngnathiformes > Syngnathidae > Filicampus > Filicampus tigris. Next base: position 29,424,258 of record NC_141220.1, read on the forward strand.
AGAAAGCTTAAGAGGTGTTCCTCAAGGGCTCCACATTTGCAGCCTCTCGCTACACTGGCAGCTCGGCTGTGGAAAAGCTGAACTGTGCTTCAAGTGCTGTATTAAGTGTGGTTTGGAGTTCTGGTGTGTGGGGTGTGGTGCGCAAGCATCCCAGAGAGTTCTGAGGTGTGTGTGTGTGGGGGGGGGGGGAACACAAGTGGGGAGCCACAATGCCGCCTCAAACCGCTGTCCCCGCAGCCACAACCACAGCACACGGCCCGCCGAGCGTCCGTCACGAGGGGCTTGCGGCTTTTGTCTGTGGTTAGGCCAACAAGGCCTTCTGCGTCGCCGTAAACACCACCGCAAGCACTCCACTGCACGTACACCCTCAATTGTGAAAGTTATTTGTGTGAAATCAAGTCTCGGAAGACTGTCAGGTAGCCTATTACAGTCTAAAAACAGCTGGGTTAAAAATAATACAATTTGGGGTCAAAAATGGACGAGACACAAATTGGGTCAATTTGACCCACTTTCTTGCATTGTTCTGTACAAAGCAGCCCATTTTGGGGGCGTTGTTTTGTGCAGGACTACCCATTTTTGGGGTTGTTTTCTGCAAAAACAACCAAGAAAGTTGTGGGTCGCTGCTGTTTTGAGAGTGCAATATTCTGTGAAGTCAGAAAAGACCGTCATTGATTTTTAGGGATGTAACGATGAATCAAAAGTCGATTTAAAATCGATTCGCTCCGAAAAATCGAACTGATTAAATTACTCTCGAAAATGATGTCTTGCGACGTTTTCCATTCCAGATGCATAGCACATTTGTGCTGATCAAATGATGCTTTTGCGGCAAACATCATTGCGTATTGCATTTGCGGACGGCTGCAGAAGCACGCTAGTGCACAGAGACAAGCACGGTAGCAATTTTAAAAAATCGAATCAAATCGAAAATCGGGGACTGAAAACCGAATCGAATCGGCGCTTCCGATGACGGGGCAGCCGTCATTTTTATGTCGTGGCGGTGTTGTTGCAGCTGCTAAATGTCACTGGAAAAAGTCACTTCTAATCTTTTAAAATCTAGTCATCGGTAAAGTAAGGAAGTTCCGCTATTGGTCAAGTCACTAGGGAACTTTTGGAGGCAAGTTCGGCAACAGAGGTGCTCAAAACGGAGGGCGACCTCACACGGGGCCGTGCCAGCGTCTTGAGTTCACAGGAAAGAAACATTTCCGTGCTTGGCTTGGCCGCCGCTTTCGACAAGCAGACCTGCCTCTGCTTAACTTTTGTAAAAGTCCGTGCGGTCGAACGTCGGTAGCCGACCGGGACGCCGGCAACGGGGGCGGCCAAAAGCCTCACATAAGGCCCCCGTCACGTGTCGGCGTGACACGGCCGCGGCCCTCCGCCGCTTCCTCTCCTTGGCGGGCGGGCGCCCGCCGGCTGAGCTCATGTCGAGCCAGTCGCCACGCATCCGGCCGCTTCGGCTTTGAGCGGATGCAATCGGCGGGAAGCAGACAATCCGAGAGAGACTAAGCAGCAACACCTTCCCGCGGCTCGGTGCATTCCACTTTTAAGTGCTGCGTTTTCAAACAAGCAACCGGAACATTCGGCGCAACCTGCACAATGTGAGCGGATCGGGCCAACGTAAGAGCTCCGTCAAAAATTCAGCGGCTTGGGATACGAGTGCCGTAAAATGCCAGCAAACTCAACTCGCAATAAGCAATCATTTGGCAAATATTGAGACAAAATAAGCTCCGAGCTATTTATCAGCTGTATTGTGCCTTTATGTTCCAATAGTGCATGGCATGTATGAGGCTAGCAGAGCAAGTAGTGAGTTGTCCAGTCGGTGTGACAGAGGAGTCAAAGGCGAAGGCCCTTGCGAGTGCATCAGGGATCCGCTCTAAGCCCCTCCCTCTTTGCAATAGTGACGAACCTGCTGAGAGATGAGCGGGGACTGCAATCCCCAGGGAGCACGATCCGACACGCGAGTGCAAGATTCCGGAAACTATTGTCTGATCCCCAAAAGTCTGTGCAATACCTTAATGTAAACATTTGCTCAAACATTGACTCACTTTTCGTCGTGTCACTGATAACAGCAAGCTAAGGTTTACCGCTCAATGTTGAACTGCATAGCAAAACGTTGACCTAGGGCATATGAATTTGGGTTTCAGTTTTTCCTTCAAGCACCTGACTTGCATTTTTGCCGTGCGTGGCCCTCAGCGAAAAAAAGGTTTGGCCATCCGTGCCCAATTTGCATGCGCGCAGGTGCAGCCAACCTTCGGTTACGTCTCGGCGCGGTGTTCACTTATTTGAGGCATTTCAACTCCTTTCGGCTCCTCGTCTCCCGCAGTGGGCGCGCATTCCGCCCCGGAGAAAAGTCCTTGCTCAGCTGATGTTATCGCACGTCCGACCGACACTTCATTACTTTCTCGGCCTGGCGCGGGCGAGTGGGCCAATAGGACGTTCTCACGGCGCGTGTGGGAAAAGCACTTGTCGCGGCGTCGACTGTCTTTGGGAGGAGGCGGAGTTCTCCAGGTTTTGGCTAGTCGAGGCCTACGGACGGCGCGAAGCCTCGCATGCGGCGCGGCGCGGCGCGGCTCGGCGCGGCCGCGCCAGCGGCGGAGGACAAATGTGCCAAAGTCAGCTGGTTTTGGCCGCCCGCTCGCCCCCTGACGTATCCAGCTGAGCTACAATAATTTGACACCTCTTAAGCAGCTGGACCCTTTTGGCGCGACAGGCAGCACTTTGTTTTCGATTCCCGCCGTGTTCTGCGCGCAATAAAAAAATGGCCGTCAGCAACATCGCACACCGTGTTTTCCTCCACTTTGGCCCCCTCCCCAAGCCGTTCAATCTCCGCTCTGCCTCCCTATGTGGGATTTAACATACACTTTGTGGTAACCTTGCTAAGTTATCCCTTTTTTTCCCCCTCCCGTGCTGTGAATAAAGGCTTGTTTCTGTGCGCCGGGCTTGTTAAGACTTCAAGGACAGCTCGCTCCATCTGGCATTAAGTATCGCCGGTGCCAGTGTCGGGTTAACTGACACTCCTGCACTTAAACTAATGGCAGCGAGCAGTCATCTCCCATGAGGCGCTCACCTTGGAAAGAAAAAAAAAAAAAAAAAATCGAAAAAAAAAAAGAAGAAGAAGTAGAAGTAGAAGTAGAAAAAAAAAAAAAAAAAAAAAGGGCTCCCTCTCTCCCTCATCCCCAATCCCCAATCCCGTCGCCGCGCTCTCGCCACCCACTGGCTGAGAGCGCGGGCATGAAAAGAGGGATTGTTTCAGCGTCGGGCCATACCTGACTGCAAAGGAAAACATGTAACACGCATGTCCTGGCTCGGATTCGCCCCGCGCCACAGTTCAATGGCACTTTGAGTAAGAGGACGAGGAGGGAGGGGAAGGTGGAGTCAGCAGAACGTCATTAGCGCGCAAACATGCAAGGCAGCTTTCTTGATTTTTCCGGCAGATAGCGGGACCCCCGAGCGCTTGCGAGCGCCAGACTTGCGAGGAACAGATGTGGCCACGCAAAAGACCTCCTGATGGAAACCAGAACGCGCTGTGGAAAAACATCTTGATGGGCTTTCGCTATAGGTCGCAGGGAAGAGATACGGCTGGATTTACAGTTCCCGTTTCATGCCCAGATCGCGTTGTTTTCCGGACCTTTTTCAGCGCCGCCTTGACTTGCAAGTTTCATTCGTTCAGGATCGTAACTCAGTTAACCCGCTTTACCTTCCAGACCGCCCCTTCGATAAGTGAAATCCACCATATAGAAACACCCCATCAAAAGGTTTTTCTTGCATTAACGGCACTTATTTTTCAAAGGTCCTTTTCCACTGAAAGACAAACTAGGGCTGTCAAAGTTAAAGCATTAACTATGGAGATTCATTCAAATTTTAGAACGCACTCCAAAACATGAACTCCGTTTTATTGACTTCCTGACCTCCGCTCACTTTGCGGCCAAACTTCCAGGGGAGTCACTGTCGCAAAGGCGGACGTTGACGTAGTTTTCACTTTAAAAAGCTGCTCGACGGCTCCTTTGGAGGAATCCAACATATTTTGCACACTTTGAAAAGCCAAATTCAAATACCATATTAGTCGTACATCTTTGGTGTATCGTTCAACTGTTGTATTTTACAGGAAACGAATCGTATTCAAGGATCAAAGAAGGCTATTTGAACAGTCTTTGAATCAAAATACTGTATAATTTTTTTTTTTCCACATTCATTCCAAGATTTTACTCAAGTAAATATCATTTCCAAGCCTTGTTAAAAAAAAAATCCTAGTTGAAAAATGCGATTAATCGCGATCAATTGTGGGAAATGTTGCGATTAATTCGTTCAAAAATGTTAATCGCTTGACGGCACAATACAAACAAACACATTTAAAATCATATAATGTGTTGAGGGAGAGCAAAGGAATGGATAAGGCGAAAAATACATATTGTCCAGTGTGTGTTTACAGTAAACAAATCAAAGTAACAAACGTGAGCTACTCATCTCAAAATACAGTATACATCAATAATCCCGCAAAAAAGATGCACATTATGAAAGCAACTGACAGCCTTTGCTTTGTGTAGGCATAAAATGCAGGATTACAGCGGGTGACGTTTCATCATTTTCAACAAAAAGAAATACGGGACCTCCCGTTTCATTCTTCTTCATTCAAATTGACGCCATTTCAAACGAAATAAGACAGCATCTAGTGGTCAACAATGGAGTTACACCCAATAACAAGATTTACACCAAAATAGTGTTCAATGTACCCCCCAAAAAATCATGAAAATAGTTTACTGAATGTCTATTTTACATTCTCTTTGATTATGTTTTGTATACAATAGACAAGGCAAGGCACATTAGGTAGCACATTTCATACACAATGTGCTTCACAGAATTGAAAGTACAACATAAAAAAAATCTTTTGGAAACAAAACGACATTTAAAAGCAAAGTAAAGGGATTAAAAAGTAGTATACTAAAAGGACTAAAAGAACGTACAGCCATTTCCATTCATTTCAAAGGGGAATCTTGATTTAACGTACAAGAAAATGACGTGAAAAGCTTTGGTCATGGCTTCATTTCAACTCGTAATTGAAGGCCCCACCGTGAAGCCAAATAATATGTGGGTGTTGATATTTATCCATGTCTGTGTTTGAGGGTCCCCCTCCCTCCCCCGCCTCAATTTGGTCCATCTCAGTGTTTCCCTTTACGGGAATCCTCAGCTTCTCTCTTGGCCGTCCTTCACAGAGAGAGCGTGCGGGAAGTTGTGAACATAAACACAGCTAGCACAGGTGAGCGCGCAGAGCAGAGCAGAGCGGGGCCCCCCCAGACCGCCGCCCGTCCCCCTGTGAAGACCCCGGACTGCCCCCCCCCGATCTCAATGGAAAGCCAAACATCTTTTTCAGAATGAAGAGGCTTGTTGCTAAATATAGGCCGGGCCCGGTGGGAGGCGGCGGGTCCCAGAGCCATTTTCAACAAAGATGAGCCCCCGGGTCGGGGCCCAGGGCCCGGCGGCCGGCGGGTGGCGGTGCGTCGGTGGTCCGCCTTTCTCTTATGCACCGGCTCTTGTGTAAACACTGCAATCCTGCGGTCGGCTCCGGCGTGGCAAGCAGCGAAAGGAGCCAGTGTGCGCTAACACACAGCCACGGTGTGTTGTCTCCGCAGACCCACTCAGTCCACCAAGCGCCCACGCCCCCCCACCCAGCCCCAGACCCCCCCCCCCCCCCCCAACCCCTGCCACTGAGGCCTGGCTCGGGCCAGCGACAGACCTCGGTGTGTGATCTCGTAACCCTGCTGGGAACTCCTGCTGGGGGCCATGTTGGACTCCACGCCCACGCGTGACCGCTGATTTTTCTCATTAAATGTACAACAGGGCCTCGATTTACGAGTGTCACAACTTGCGACTTTTTTCAAGCCGTCGTTTAGTCGATGCTTTTTTTATCTTCTATCGCAAGCCAAGTTTTGGGAAGTGCAACCAAAAATAGAGCAATTAAGGTACTGTGATATGGAAGCGTGTTGCATTCACATGAAAAAAAAATCCTGTTTTTCTGAGTCTTTTGTTGGCCTTTGTTTTTTTTTCTGTTTTATGGAATTCTTTTTTTTCTTCTGTTTTTGGGGAATTTCTTTCTGTTTTGGGAATATTTTGTTTTCTGTTTTTCGGAGTCTTTTTTTTTTTTTTCTGTTTTACTGAGTTTTCTTGTTTTCTGTTCCCGGCATTTTGACGACACGCAGGTCAAGCATAGGAGCCTACCTGGATAATATTACAATTTTGAGTGAGTTGATTTTTGTGAAAAATGCAGAAAATCATCGAAAATGTGGGGTATGCTTAGCAGTTTTGTGCCATCCTTGAATGGTCATTTTTCTGCACGAGCGCCCTTTGCGCCGGGAGAAAAAATGAGAGGTGAAAGCAGTTGACCATTGTGGCAAAATCATGCAGTTTGTTCACACAGGACTTTAGTAAGATTGTGCCCGAAAAGTCGTGCACTAGAGTGAGTTGAAATGTGACTTTTGGGGGGCATTTGATGATCCTTCCCGCAGCGGAACCTTACTTCACCATTCCAGCTGTTAACAAACAAGTCAGCAAAAACACAATTGGGTTGAATATTGTTTGGCGACGCAACCTATACGCCTATTGGCGATCAGTCTCGGCATCCACGCAGAACCTTTACTTTCCCTCACACGGCATAAAGTGCTAACCGGACAAGTTGACAAACGAGTCCGTTTGCCAGCTTTGCGATTTTTGCCCCAAGCGAGCCGGTATAGGTCGCAGCTACAAAGTAGGCGCCATCTCGAACGGGCTAAGCGGCACCGCATCACTACATTGGCTTACATTTTATAGTCCATGCAAAACACGGGCACCTTTTTTAAAAACAAAAAGCTCAAGGAAGAGCAACGATTTATATTTCAAACTTGGACTTCGCAGCGCTCGTATGAGCTTTTGCTCGTTCCGCCATCGTGTCACGTATTAGCTTAGCCTAGCACAGACATCTGACCTACAAACGCACTTAATCACTTGCACACGCTTTTTATTTCAACTTTAAACATCGATGATCAATACCTACGAATCGATTCGGAAGCACCGAACGATGCATCGAAAAAAGGATCATCGTTCCCTACTGCCTAAACAGATGAGGTCGTGCAAAAAAGGAAACGGCGGAGGCTCCAAGATTGCTGTTTTGTGTAAGAGAATTGTGACAACAAAGCGGCGGCTTTTTAATGAGCCGCCTCGCTGTTTTTTTTTTTTTTCTTTTTGTGTTTTTCCCCCGCAGACGGCGTTCCCACTTTGGCGGCGGCGCTCGTGTTACGCCTCGACGTCTCTGCGCAGTTTACACGGAATGACAAGGCGTGACTGCGCCGCAATATTCCCGGCCGCTTGAAAGGGCCGCTTTATGGCCTGTGGAAATGATTCATCAGGCGCAAGAAAGTATGCATTTATCACATCGGGCCGCGCTGAGAAGAAACGGCCAAAAATATCAAGTTGGGCCAGGAAATAAGTGAAAGCTGGATGTTTTATCAGCCAGCCAACCTTTTTTAGGATAATATACCATTAATCATCAGGATCACATCCAATAAAATTCCAGATTCATCAAGGCTGAGGAAAAGTGACAGTGTCCACCGAGGAGAATGAGGGCCAGCGGGTTCCCCTCTTCCACTGAGCTCATCTGTTCTCCGCTCAACGTGTGAGCGGCTACCTGCGCGGACCACACCGGCGGCCCAAAAGCCCGGCTGCGGCTTTCCGCCCAAGGATTGACCGGAACGCTCAGACAAGCGTCGGCGGCTCGGACGCTTGGCGCGGCTCCCGTATTGTCGTTGGCCGAGCGTCAAAGCGACTCGGCCGACGGCATGCGCGCGCGCGCGCGCAAACACCTCGCGTGCTTCACTCGTCAATAGGCACGGCATCAGCTAGCGTACAAATACTGCGTTAACGGCGATGCCGCTAACATGTTACCAAGGAACGCGTTAACATTGGCGAACATCGGGAGTAACTCGGATACGCGGTTTGGGTAACGGATGGATGGATGGATAGTAACCTCATGCGTTCATTTGTCTTCTATAGTAGTCTGATTAAAGTTACTTTTCAAAGACTGAACGAGTTGCTAAATTTTGCTGGCTCGTCATCCGTCGGCGGACGGCGTACCCGTCGGTCATTTGTCAGTTTGTCATTTATCGGGACGTACCCAATCGTAATCGTCCGTCGGTCAGTCCGTCACAGTTAGACCGCAAGAAATCCGTTGGTCCGTCAGTGGGTTCGCCCACAAAACGTCAGCAATTCGGGCGCGACGGACTGATGGTCCATTGCGCCGACGGACAAAAATCACTTCCGTCAGTGCTTAGTCCGTCATTTTAAAAAAGTGTCCCGGCGTTGGTCAGCAAACCGGGCAGGCGTCAGTGACAGACTGACGTGGCGGTCCGTCAGTCTGACGGAATGCCCGCCTCTGCTTTGTGGCAAACAAAGCTTGCAAAATGTGGAGCCTCTCGAATGGCTAACCTTCACGGAAGACAATAGCAGAAACATTTGAGTTCCTTTTAAACTCAAGTAATTCATCATGTAACTAAGTTACTTTGTTTTTGGTAACCGTGACACCGTACGCTACTCGACTTAAAATCTTACTGAAGGACTCAAATCAGTACTCGTACTTTTACTGGATGTTTTCTAACCAAAGTAGGTGTACCTCTACTAAAATTCTTTTGCCACCTGGATATCAATTTGAATTTTCTGCTCCGTATTTGATGGACGTGGTATTCCCTCCGGAGCGAACCTATGTTTTCCCGGCAAATTCCGCGCAGGTGTGAGCAAGCGTAGGAGGAGCGGGCGACACCGAACCCGAGCGCCGTTCAAAGTGTACTAACCCGGTTGTCTCCGAGTTCACGTCTTTCCCCATTATTCCTCCACCTAACTGGATTTGGAGTCTCAGCGGCACCTCTACCTTTGGTTTAAAAAAAACCCCCAAAAAACAATAGGCTCCATGAGAACTCGTGAGGTTCAATGATCAAACTATATGCCAAAAAATTGCTTTAATGCGTCCGACATGCTCCGAGAAGACGAATGGATCAATTCAGTCATCGTTTCTGTCTTTAAGAAGGATTCGTGTTGAAAATGGGCATATTTTTTCAAATCACTGCTACAGTGCTCGGTATGGGGGTCACGGTTCGCTACGGGTTCGCTAGCAAGAAGTCTCAAATGCATAAGACTAGGTTGTTTTTTTTTTTTAATGTAGTTTTAACAGAGAGCAAGCTACAATTCAATTTGCTATAAAGCAAAAACAGTCCCTGTTATAAAAGCACAAAACAGAATAAAGACTTGCACATTAGGGTTGTCCATAAATAATAATAATGATAATAATAAAAAGATTAAAGAGATGAACCCCCCCTTTCTTGTATGGATAGAATGAGGTTGCAGATAAAGTCAGGTAGCACTTGCCAACTCGTAACTTTTCATTTGGTTCTTGGAGTTAGGGGGCAGCAGAGGACAGCTCATGCTCCACCACGGCTCTTGCGCGGCGATTGTATATGACAGGGGAGCGCGGTCTTGCTATTATGCGCCCGGGATGGAAAAATTCCCCAAAAACGGGGTTCCAGCATGTTTCATAAACGTTTGCAGCCCGGCTCCTCGACTCAAGCATATGGGCGCCGCATAGATGTTGCTACGTATATATGCCGATTGCTTCAGTCATTACGAATATCTTTGGCTCCGTCTGCTTTCACTTGGCCACGCTGCTTCAAAGTAGCCGTTTATTCGCGCGCGGCGGAGAGGGGAGGGGCTTCGCTCGGTAGTAGACGACGACAGCATTTTTCACGCACTACGCTAATGCTAATACATTGACTCCGATAGAAACGCGCTGGCAGGGAGCGTTCCCAACGGAATTGGTGTGAACGTAGCATCAGGCGTTGACTCCCCCCCCCCCATCAGACGTATTCGCCGTATGACTGCGCGCACCGAACCGCGAAGCCTGCACCGAGACAGTACAGGACGAATACAAAAACCATTACACCAATAGTAGACGGATAACGTGATACTCACAGACAAATATTTATCCTCTATGGAAAATGACTGATGATATTTTAGTATCCGATGGAGTCACGGTACTAATAGAGGACGTAGTCCAAAATTCTTTTTCATTGACGTCTGCACGAGTAGCCTAGCAAGACCCCAGGAGCTGGGGTGGCCATTTACCGTGCGGTTAGTTCAGTGTTTGTGTCTTCTAAATGCCCCTTGCGAGTGTTTGCATTTGTCTCTTTCTCCTGCACAATAAATGGACTGCCGACTGTGGCTCTCCTTGCCCACATGCCAGGGCATTATAGTAAACGGTGACCCGTGGCTGATTGGACTGTCGCTCTCGTCCCATCAGCCATGAGTCTCATCTCCCCGGCAGTCTCGAGCCTCTCCCGTGACGTTAGATTTTTGTCATCTCCTTTTGTGATTTTTCATTTGCGGTTGCATTTGGCTTTTTGGTTGTTTTGCTCTGTTATTTGTTGTTGTGTGTTGTTTTGTGTTTTGTTTCCTGTTGTGTTTTGCACTTGAGGGCCACCATGAAAGCAAACATCAAAAAAGAGCACTTGAAAAAAAGTGTTCTAGCAGGTGAACGCCAGCGTACTTGTGTGACTGGAGCGTTAAGTGTGGCCGGCTCTCTAAGTGGGCCACAACCGCGTGCTCGGAAACATGCAGTCAGTGAAACCAAAGCCGAAGTGACAGCCTAACGACTGGGGTCGGTTCAGCCAAATTCTCGAGGAAGCGGCGAGTCCAGAACAGCCGCGCATTCAAGATGTCGCCGCTTGTCGCAAGAAAAGAGGCTCGCTAGCTCTGCAGTTCGCCACAAAGGCCACTTGACTTCTCAGTGGCTCCAATATGATGGTGATGCTACAACGGAGTTTAGCATTTTTTGCAAAGAAAATCTTCCAAAATTCTCATGTGGCCAGGATTCTTCATTTCAAAAACGGTTCCCCACTGTAGGAAGTGACGGCAGCTTTCATCTTGGAAATGGGACTTGAGCCAGTGTTGGGCTAATGAATGAGAACAAGCGCAATAATGGACTGTTGAATGTAATAATTGCAACTAAATGATTCCAACGACATTTGCGTGAACGATCGGCCTTCTCTCTGTTGACTTCTGCCCTTTACTTCTACAAAATGACAAAACAGAGTTGGCCCACTTGAGTTCTTAATGGCTCAAATGGAACTGGACCTCTTTTGTGCAAAATCTTACTAAATTCTTCCATCCTTCCAAAACTGTTCTTAACCTGGAAATGGGACTTGGCCCAGTGCTGCACAGACAAATCAGGAAGATATACGTAACAATTGCAACTAAGCCTTGATTTCCACCTACATTTGCCTGAACGACAGACCTTTTTTAAAAAAATATATATTTTTCAGCTTTACTTTACTTAAAAGTGACAAGAAAAGAGTTAGTCCATTCGAGTTTACACTTGGGGTTGACAAAAGAAGCAGGATCCACCGCCATGCCTTTTTTGACTTGACCCAACAGCAAATAACAGAGCGGCGGTTGCGTTTCGGAGCCACACAAGCGGCGAGGTGTTTGAAACTTGACATGCCCTTCGCATGTTTTACTTTGCCACAAATGTACACCTTTATGGCAAACGTGTGCACCCCCGCCCTGCCCCGCACCCCCGCACCGCCGCACACCGCAGCGCAGCCACAAAAGCGCGCTCACTGCCTCATTGGACAGAGTTGGCCCCCGCTCCAAGAAACACAGCCAGCTCTACCGCTGAAATAGATTTCAATACATTTGAATTTCCGCAGCCACTTTCTCTACCCCCCCTGAAGTCCGGAGATGGTAATGAATTAGCAAACAAAGGCCTCAAAAGAATTCCCTGCCATTCCTCTTAAGGCCAATGAATTAGCCGCCCGCGACCGCACAAGGAAAACAAAAAATGGCCCGTTTATTTTCCTGTGGTGGGACCGTTTCAACACGGTGATTATGCACGCACGCCGCCAGCCTTCAAAGGGGCCTCAATCAAGTCCAATATTTTACAAGACAGAAGGGCCTCTGTCGTCAAATCAAATAGTTCAAATGTCAACTCGTTTGTTTTCATAATAAAAAATCCAATTCATTCTCATTTTAAAGTGGTGGCAATTATCTTTTATTGAATTATAATTCAGTAATTGTTTAACAAAAAGAATACACATGTGCTAGAGGGGAACTAAAAACACGTCAAAATTTCATATTCTGTGAAATGGAGTTTTTTTAATCAGACATTTCTTTTTCCATTTTTAATTTGTTACTAATAATTTATTGAATTATAAACTGTACATTGCTTGATAAAATGGATACAAATGTGCTAAATGTATGTGTGATTTTTTAAAATTGGAATCATAAAATAATATTTTCCATTTTTTCATTAATTTATAGTTCAGTATATGAATTAAAAGCTCAGTGGATGCCTGTTCCAGAGTCACATCTACCATATGACCTCAAACGCTCTTTGCCACACTTCAAAAGTTCACATTGTAACGGCACTGCACTTTTAATGAGCACAATTATTGTTGCTTTCTATTTCTTTTCCTACACGTCGTCACATGGGCACAAAAGAAGCATTGTGAGCTCACCGATAAGATGAGATCGGAACACCTGGTTCCACTGCACGCCGGCATTCGTCTCGGCCATGAAGTGAAAACGAGTGACGTCAGTTCTGCGTGCAGAATAGAGCGCAAGGCCAGGCGAAAATAAACAGTCATAGAAAGTGCCGTTGTTCAGACGCCATCGCATAGGTCAGGTTGGCTAAAGAGAGTACAAAAAAATAAAAAGCAAACCCTTCGGTAAAATGTACTTAACCCTTCTTAGAACTGTATTTAAAACATAAGTGGGTGTCAAAATGGGTCTGGAATGCCTCATAGATGCCCCCCAGTCATTTGGCAAAGAAATAAAACACCTTTAGTCATCTTGGAATAGAACTAGTAGCTTAAGTGTAGCCTAGCCAATCTAGCTTGGACAAGCCTTCTTAACGATGTTTACTTATCTTAGACTTGTAGACTTACATTAGCCCAGCCCAGACAAGCCTTCTTATCTTAGCCTATCCGATTTAAATTCTGGTTTAGCTCACTTATGTTAGCCTAGCCCTCTTAGCTTGGGTTAGCCTTCTTATGGTCCTTTTTTAGATTACATTAGATAGATAGATAGATAAGATCGATCGATCGATCTGTGAGGGAAATTAGCAAAGCAGGTTTACGTAAGAGCTTATTTACTTTGGCCCAGTTATTAGCTACATTATTATGTAGGTTGGCCTCGCTCTTTCAGCTCTAGCCTTAGCTCTAGACTAGCCTTATTACCTTTGCTCTGTTAACTTACCTTAGCTTAGTACAGATGTGCACCATTTCTTCTAGCTTTGTCTCTTTATTGGCCCAATTTAGCCTAACCATCTTAGCTAAGCCTAACTTTTATAGGTTAGCGTAGCCCACTTTGCTTGGCCTATCTCACTTAGTTGAGTCTAAAATGACCAAATTATTTCTCCACAATGATTTTGCAAATGAACTAAGTATTTAATACCAAATATGGTAAGAAACAGCGCCATCTAGAGAGTCCCCACTGTGGTTAGGCAGCTGTCTTGGCTTGGGCAGCATAGCCAATGTCAGAATTAATAGAACAAATGTTGCATTTATAAACACAAACCAAACTGCGCTAAACGGGGGGAGTTGCGGGGAGGGGGGCGAAAAATAAATAAACCACAGAGAGGTGAACCATAACAAATAAAACACACTGTAAATAAATCCATATTTTCTTGTACAAGTTGGATAATTAGAAATATGGACGTGTGAGGAAAACAGACGTGTGAACTTATTTTTGGGTCATTTTTTGTAGGCCCTGGCAGAGACAAGGCGATTACAGAAAATGCTTGTATTTTTGTTTGCATGCTTGTGTAACTCTGGCTCAGCGTGTGTGTGCGTGTGCGTGTGCGTGTGTGCGTGTGTGGGCTGATCTTGGCCGCGGCCCGCCGCCGTCTGTAAAGGAACAGCTGGAGGCAAAGCCAACAGTGATCCGGCTCGGGGAGCTTCGGGGCCCTGCCAGGCGGCGACAGATTCCAGAAGTTTCCACGGTGCCGCGTCGCTATGCCAACGGGCTCTTGGCACGCGGCCGCCATCCCGATCCGCGCACCTGGCCCACCAAGAGTCCAGAATCACCTCTGCTGTCACAGTGTGATGAACAGGTCATTTACAACCCAAGTGTTTGTGTGTTTTTAAGAGTTATGGGCGCAGGGAAAGAAAACAGTGTGGCAGCGCAGTGGACCTCCTGTGTGCGCCGCTCCAATCAAACTGAGGAGCCGTGGAAAAGCCTCACGCACGCGCAGGAACACACGCCATGCCTTCGCTATCTGGGCCTTCAGCGGTGACTTCATCCACCTCCTCACACCACTTTGCAGTTATCGAAATATCAACACTCTACAAAATCAGCAAAATAAAGCAGCGTGCAACAGCACCGCCCGCATCATCTGGAGCGGTTCGCTATCAATATTCCGCTAAGACAAAAAGATCACATATTTACGTAAAATATGTTATACTCAACTGAGATGCTGATTTTAAGTGCACCTTGACTTACAAATTCGATTCGCCGTGAGCCCAAGCTTATAACTTAAATGGAAAAGAAAAAACACCATAATAAAACACAAATAAACGGGGGACATGGTCAGAAAATAAACAAAACAGGGTTTTACAGGGGATTGGGTCAATAAAATGTAAATAAGCGGGGGATTGGGTAAAAAAAAAAAAAATGCAGATAAGTGAGGTTTCCCGTGAAAAACGTGCGACGGGTTACGCAAAAATAAAAATGTGAATTAGGGTTAGGTTAGCCCTAACCTTTAAAGTGGAAATCAACCCAAACATATTTTTTTCAAGAATATGTTCTATGCAAGCGCACTAATTGAAACAAGGCATTCTGATAAATATTTCGTTTGTGGAGTAATTCTCATTGGACTCATTTTTAGCCATCTCCGGGGGCGGCCATTTTGTCAATTCTGTCGACTGAAAATGACATCACATCTACCCAGGGCTCAGGTAACGACCAATCACGGCTCAGCTTTAGAAAACAGACAAGATGTGATTGGTCATTACCTGAGCCCTGGGTAGTTGTGATGTCATTTTCAGTCGACAGAAATGTCAAAATGGCCGCCCCCTGAGATGGCTAAAAGCGGGTGGATTGTGCTGCTTAACTCATATTGCACAAACACACTAATAATCAGAATGCCGTGCTCCAACTAGTGGGCCTGTTGGGAACATTGAAAAAAAATATGTTTGGGTTGATTTCCCTTTAAGTACAGGGTGTGAGTACTTTTGCAATCTCTGCAGAGGGATACTACTCATAAGGAAAGTCCAACGTGGAAATGAAGATTTGTTGTTGCATCTTTGATGAAGCCACTCCAAGGCAATGGAAAGCATCTGACACCGATGCCTCATAATTCATCTGACACTTTTATCATCCGTGGCGACGCTTTCCCAATGTGACGCGATGCGCCAAATAATATGGGCGAGTCTCTCTCACTGGAGAGGGGAAAAAAAGAAAAAAATTAAAAATTCCCCCTTGTTGAATTCCGACATTACATTCTTGTAGGTGGAGAAGAGCAGACAGTCTGCGGTGGTGAAAAGTCGCCTTTGGTGCGGCTCCACTTTTGCATTCAGCTGTTTTTTTTTTCTTGTTTTTTTTTTACCCACAAACCATATAAAGTCGGGCTGTTGAGTTAATAACACGCACAAGTGATTTAAGCGTACTTAATTTAATAGTTTAACACAGCCTTTTATTAAATGATACCTGATACCCGTGTGCTACATTTTTGTTTGCACCGCAAAATGTTTTTTTTTTTCCCCCACCGATGTGTCACAAACCTGACGAGGAGGCCTGTGGTGCAGCGTCACTTGTCTTGTTAGCTTGGCCTTGCTTACTTAGCTTAGCATAATAAATTAAGATGAGCCGAGCCCAGCAGTCGGCAACCTTAAAGACTCAAAGAGCCATTTGGATCACACGTCACCCACAGAAAAACAAACACATGGGAGCCACAAAACCATTTGGACATCTAGAGTGAGGATAACATTTCATACACTGCTTTTTCTTGCAACAATTACATATAAGAAACGAGAGTGTGTTGTATTCATGAAATTAATCAATTGCTTTTTCAGAACACAATATTTTATTTCTGCATGAAACAAACACATAACCGGTTTAGCACCTTTTGTTTACCCTAGCCACTTAGCTTATACGAGATGCCCCGACTTGGCCAAGCTGATTTAGGTTAGCCCAGCCCACGTAGCTTGACCTATCACTGTTAGCTTGGTTTAGCTCTCTTAGCTTAGCCTTGTTTACTTACCTTAGTGTGGTAAACTTAACTTAGCCTAGCTTACTAAACTTGGACGAATGTGCTTACTTCCGAATCTGTTGTTAAATCTGAAAGCCTGTAGTGTCACATTTGCTCTGTTAGCTTAGCCTAGGCCTCATAGCGAATGACAAATTCTGCATTTGTGTAAGTACGCTCTCTCCAAAGGCCAGTGACTCGTCATGACGTAATGACGAGCCAGCTCAACTTAATTACGCTGCAAAAAAGAGCTGATATTTAAAGAGGGAAAAATAAGAGGTTATGATGGTCATAAAAATTCACATTTTGCCCCGGTGTATCTTGGCTCATGTGTTACTAAAAGAAGTCAACCTTTATTACCTTTGGAGTGAAAAGTTGTAATTTTTTGAAGTGGCGCGTGTATTTCTTTCTGGACAGAGTCAGCTCCCGTCATATCTGCTTACGTACAATCACCAGCGGTGGGGTGAACTGGGCGTTCCGCCTATGTGACGGACCGGTCCGCCGATCCGCCGATGACTGACGCCTACTAGCGGTTTGTATTCGTCCCGTTACCGTCTCGGTGCGGGCTTCACGGTTCGGTGCACGCAGTCATACGTCTGATAGGGTAAAAAAAAAAAAAAAAAAAAAAAAAAGTCAACGCCTGATGCTGCATTCACACCAATCCTGTTATGGTGTAAAGTGAAGTTCTCTTGCTTTGCTAACAGTTTCGTCTGTCAACACTCGAGCCTACATCGGCGCTGTCACCGCTTGCAGGTGTGAGACGAAGCTCTCTCACATAATTACACGTGATCTCACAAAACCCAACAACAGCAGAGCGTCTCGGATTTGGGCCAACATTGACGACGGGTGACAGAAGTGGAAATATCGATGTGGCCGAAAAGACTTGCTTTGGAAAATAATTGTTGCCATCTGGGGAACCCACAAAACACCACATTGGGTGTTTGTTTTTATTTACTCTAATTTCCTTGTTCCACGAATCCACCGACATAATTCTTGGGGAGCAGTGAAAATTAGTGTTATACATTACATATCGTATTGGAATGAAAATACTTGCGCGTAACATGTTCCCTCTATTTTGGATGATTTAAAAAAAAAATTAGCAAGAAAGTGCAGGCTATTCAAGAAATAATGGTAAAAAGGTTTTCGAGTGAGAAGCGCTTGCCTTGTTGATTTTTTTTGCTTTGAGTTGCAAATCAAAATTTGAGTTCCAAGTGAGCAAAGAAAACAGCAGTTTTTGAGGGTCGAAACATGCATGACGACTCATGGAATTTTGCACACACAACAGGCCTGGCAAAAAAAAAAAAAAAAAAAAAAGACATTTTAGAGGTTTATTGTGCGAAATGGCTCAGTTGCGGCCCCTACAAATTTTTAACCAAGGAGACCTGGCTATATATTTCACCTAGAGCTACAAAAATTGGTAAGACCAAAAAATAAAAGGGTAAATCTGCCATGTTTAATTTACTTTCAAATTTGCCCCCATTTTTGGGCTTTTTATCGAGGTAATATTTGCACAAACCCAAACCCTTTGATCCGATCGACTTCAAACTTTGGGTCTATTATCTGAAGATGTTGACGACAACATTTTATTTGAAACTCAACGATGATTTAGTCGAGCGCTGTTGCCGTGGCGACGCGTCGACGGCCAAGAAAAATGACACTTGTATTTGCAGGTCTAAACATGCGTGAAAGCTCATCAAATTTTGCACACATACCAGTCAACTTCAAACCCCAAAAAACGGAGTTTTAGTTCTTTTTTTGTTTCACACAAGTGACTTTTACTGAGGTACGGCCTGTGAGTACTTTGGCCACCCCCGGGAAGAGCACAGACACCAAATTGTTTGAGTGGGGATGTTGAAAGCTTAAAAGAACACACGGATCCTTTTTATTGGAGTCCTTACTCCCTGCTAAGTCATCAGGTGTTTGCCTCTGTCTGCCAGGAAGGAAGTCCTTATGAATGTCGACCAGAACACCCCAGGCATGCTCGCCCACACACACACACGCAAAAACAATACAGTAACTTTATTTATAGAGAAAGATGCTGCTCTGAGGACTCCAATTTGTCATGGGATATGTTAGTCCAATAAATCCATTGACATATTTTATGGTCTTCTGCTACGATGCACGCATCAACTCCAAATGGGCGTGCTTCAAGTAATGTGGCAAATTCATTGAGTGTCTGTGTTCTTTGCCGTTTGTCATTTTTGCACGTTGCCAGTGGTCAGCTCAGCCGCTATTGTTGACTTTTCCATCAGAACGATTTGGCCGGCCGGGCGGGCGCCTTCTGCTCAAGCCAAGAAGAGGAAGAAGCAACACGCTGGCCTTATTAGCCCCTGGAGGGGAAATGGCATTGGCATATGGGCCACAAATGCGCATGTACAATCAGCGTCTGTCCATTCATCAAGTACTGTACCCATGTCAACTTCAGTCTGTCCGCTCACAGACACACTTGATTCAAACATCTGTCTGTCCATTCAACACAATACTTACATAATACTCCACATTTCAGATTAAAAAAAAAAAAAAAGAGTGACTGATGCCTTTAACCCATTAAATCCGGGAACGCACAAGCGTGTTTCTACCACTAAAGCCGGGAGAGTGTATACGTCCTTTTCTTTTTTAAATCCAATTCTCGCTCTCTTAGCCAATGAAATGCATCAGAATATACAAGTGACGGGTGTCCCGAGTCGTCGGAGGATATCCGGAATTTTTCCAAGGGGGAATGGTGGCACAGTCGATCGCGGGAGCTCTGCTATAAGTCACGGCGGTGATATAGACGACGCGCTTGGGGACTTTAAAGCCGTGAAGCCAGCCAAACGTGATATACGGTTAAGATATATGTTCGTAGACAATGACAATTTCAACGTCTTTGGAAGAGAATACAGCATGGTAGTTGCCACTCGATTTTTGAAAATAAAAAATACTGCTTCACTTGCATCTTGGATTGAAACAGTCAAATTTGGGGGGAATTATGTTTAGCCTATCTGCTACAGGGGCTGAGATATTCATTATTTGGTAGGTGTTGAATTCCCGCGTCAGGTTTTCAAGGGTGACTCCAAAGACCACCGTAGGTTTTAGACGGATGTCTCACGAGGGGCTTCAGGTTTTAATGGGCTCATCTAAAACATCTTATTTTGGGCCAAAAGCTTAACCCCCGAACCCTTCCCCTAACCCCAACCAAATGTTTGGAGAACCCCCTCCCGCTTTTATATCCCCAAAAGGTCACTTTGGTAAAGGCGGAGAACGGTGCCATGCAGCCACCGGCAAAGCCAACACATCACACCTACGCAGCCACTTCACTCCCGCTATTAACACTGAACTTGAAAGCAGCTCTGCAACCAGCGCATAACAACACCCCCCACGCCCCTTCCTTAACCCGTGCCCGCCTCCCCGTAATCTCATCCCAACCACAAGGCTCCCCTCTCCTTGGGGACAGTGTAACATAAACATAGTCAGCGTGCCTCAGTGTTTCCAGAAGTCACCCACCCACACCAGCGAGCTCGAGCCCATCTGACGGAAAGGAGATCTGCTGTCTGAATCACAGACGCTTTATTTACAACCCACAAAACAAACTCCAAAAGGTTAATCCCTCTTTTTGTCCCGACACGCACCGCTTCGGCGCGAGAGTGAGCTAAGACCTCATCGAACACTGGGGCTGTCTTGAACGTGCGCATCATCTCTGAGCGGCATGTGCTTTCAGTCGAGTGCAGCCGCATTGGAACGCACCATTTCGGCTGTTACGTTCCAAATTGGACGGCGCATTGTAAGTAAAAAAACTGGGGCCATTCCTAACCCCAAAAAATGTGCACGTCTACTCATTCCCACTTCAGTCTCTGTAAATATCCTGACCGGTGTTTAATGCCTCGCCCGTCCTAACCGTGATCAGCAAAGAACCAGTGTTTTTTAATTTTTTGTTTGTTTGTTTTTTAAGCAAAGAAGCAGTGTGCGCTGGTCCCAGCATAAATCTATGTAGCTCTGCTCACTTCCACATTTCCTCATTCTCATATAAGTCAGCCACGGAGAGGTTAATCCTTTTGATATGTTGAAGTGGTCATTAGTATGGATGTCCACATACATTTTGGTGCTAGTGTTACTCAAAACAACTTTGCAGATTCGATCCCCCTGCTGAGAGCACTTTCCCTCCGCCTGCGCGGAGCGCATCTTGGGCTCGTCAGTGTCGTATACAGTATATGCGCCCTGGCCGTTCAGACCGCGAACGCATTGGAAAAGATCGGATACGTATCCCATCTAGGACCACATATGAAAGGGACCCAGGTCGCACTTGAAAAAAATCGGAATTGAGCAGTTCAGAATGTCATAAAAAAATCTAATACCCTATGGGCAAAAAAATCCGATCCGGGTCGCATTTGCCTGCGGTGTGAACCTAGCCTAACATGGTGCTTGCGAATGAGACTCTGCTGGACTGGGAGTCGTTACCGTTACTCATTACATTATTCATAATAAATGCCACGCATTGCATTGGAAAATGTATCAGAAATGTATTTATCTTTCAATTGTTCACTTTATTCAGTTGCTGTTACATCAATAGAATTTAAATTAACAAACTATCCTGAATGTTTGGGATAAAATAGCCCCTAAATGCACACATTTGCACTCTAAACTTTGAATTCATTATGTATTAAAATTCAAGTTTTCTTCCTTATAGACTAGTCGACTAGTCGCAAATAAAATTTGAGACTAGTCGGCGGGCAAATTAGTCGAAATTCCCATCCCTAGTTATAAGCAATGAAAGTACAATGACTTCCGACGGAGAGTTTGGAATCGGTCCCTCCAGTGACTCCGACCGAACAAGGATAGGACGGTAGGGGGCGCGGCCATTTGCCTCATTAACAAGAGGCGTTATTCATGGAGTCACTTTTTTTCCTAATTTCTCCCAAATGTATTGAAAAACTATTTTCATTTCCCCGATCAAAAAATATATAAAATGAACATGGCCATCCCGGCCCAACCATCCCTTTAAGTGGGAGTAAGGAAGTGTTTGTACTCGGTTACTTCTCAGGCCGGCCTGGCAATGAAAGGCAGGCCTGTGAGCAGCGCGCGTGCAGCACGAAGGCAAACACCGGCCTCCTCGGTGCGCCTTTCGCAAGGCGATGCGGACGGCAGACGCGCGTTGGGCCGCGTGAGCAAAACGGGCTTTGCGCCGCGCAAGCGCGACTGTTGCAAAACCGCAGGCGGACAGAAAACAAGCCGCCTGGCCTCAGCCCCATGTTTGACTTGCACTCAGTGTTGATTTATCTCCTGCCCGGAGTATGTAATCCAATGTCTAATGGACTCACTGTTCATTAGTGTATTAACACGTTTGAACATTTACATCACGGAGGCCCCGGCATGTGTTTTCAATTGGTGAAAGCCAAGCTTATTTTAGAGTTGCGCTCATAGGGTGGGGATATTTTGCGCTGACAAATAGTGTAGTGTTACGCCAGCGGGTTTGGGCAAGCCGAGGTCAGCGGCGGAACGCGGCCCGGTGACGAGCCGAGGCCGACGTCGCAACGGATTATCGCCGCGGCTGCGCATCTCGCTCTCGGAAAGGCGGCGCTGGTATTGAAAGCGGGCCGGTGCCGTCCTTTCGCCGCCCTGCTCCTTCCGCGCTCTCAAATTGCCATCAACTCAACAGGGCACTTTGGATAAACACGGCCAGACCGGAGCAATAAACACATGTAAGGGATTAGAAATGTCTTGATTTACAACTGCACGCAGGCTGCCCAAAGTTGGCTGCCGTACTTGCTGTTTATTATGACGCTCCTCAAGTCGCATAAAAGGGTGATTTTAAAACATGTTTGTTTAGGCAGGTATTACAATGAACCTACATGCTTTGGATTGTTTTATTACAATGAACCTACATGCTTTGGATTGTTTTGTTGACCTAAT
>NC_141220.1:29451395-29576395 GCF_054856515.1 Filicampus tigris
TTGCAGTGGGACGAGAAGCTCGGCCGCGAGTGTGTGTGTGTGCGCGCACTCGCGCGTGTGTAGCTTGGCAGGCCGGCTGAGGTTTATGCTAATGTTTTGGGTGACGGGTCGCGGGCAGGCGGCTGCGGGCAGACCGTGGTGGTGGCTGTGCGGCTGCGTGGGGGTTTTCGGCAGACACCGAGCTGCCTTTGAGGGCATGTAAATAAGAGGTGCAAGCATCACAAATTGACTATTACATTTCTTTCTTTTTAAGTGTACAGTATATCAATAAAAATAGAAAACAGACCGAGTATTTTGTCTAACAGTGTCGATTTTATATTTGACTTGAATTCATTCTCGCGTGGCAATGACGTGACATCATCTTTAGTAGACGTCTCCACTAAATGAGGAGATTGAGGAGCATTGCTCCCCAAAACAGTTCTACCGACCTCTTCCCGCCTCACTCCTCTCCTGATCACATTAGAAATAGATCACATTTGCTTCAGGATCCTGCACCTGTACTAGCCTCGTCCTAGCTAGCGCTAGGCTATTTCGTCTCTCAGGTCCGACGCCCAAGTTTGCAAACTCCCTATCGTTTGTTGCTAGGATGGTGTGAGAGGTCATCAGTGAGGCATTAATACACTGCCTTGCTGGCCAAATATTCACAAAGACTCGCAACTACTTCCAGGCATCTGCTGAACGTAGCGTGCACGCAGCATTCACGCATGTGCACTCCCCACATAGACACGTCACATGCCCGCAGAAGTGAGCACCATCTCAATATTGCTCTGACGACAATGTGCTTTGACTTGTTTTGACTCAAATCCGAAAATTCCGATTCGACGTTGCTTTTCAATGGCTAATTCGCAACTTGACTTGAATCGCCGCTGATTCGTGCACTTTGTTTGGACAGGCAAAGCAGAAGAGTTTTTTTCTACCAGCCACTCCAGGCTGTAAAGTAAACAAAACCCAAAACGGCATTGAGCGGGGGTCCTGCCAAACAAAATACGCCGATATGTGGACTTTGTTCACCGAACAGTGCCTGGCTCCCTCAGACTACGTATGTGACGTAAACGTGTACGCAATGTCAGCGGATCTGAGCGGGGTTTTAAGTTTTGGGCCACATATAGGGGAACGCAACGGTGGAGCGTATTCAACTTGTCCACATCGGAGGGTGGATTCCAATTTTGGAGTGTTCAAGCCCCCAAAACAGCATACCTGTTAAGTTGTACAGGTGGAAACACTTTTTCAAACATGTACAGCGTACATAGTTGATTTCCGTTCGCGTGACATGAGCCATTCGAAAATAACGTGTAAGATTATATACAGACAAGGTAAGGGCAAATTACAACTTTCGTAAGATTCAGTACACCCCCCGGGGTTGACGGGTATGAAAGATCGTCACCGTCTAAACCAAAGGCACATCTGAGTTTTTACCCGCAAGCGCCTTTGAATAAATGGGCCCTAGAGGGGCACATCTGTGTTTATTTACATATACATTACACATATATTTAAAGTGCCTCTGATTAACCCCAACTCAAGTTCGGATGCTCCAATAGGCCGCTCCTGACTTGCTATTTTGCTTACTTTGCTGTGGTAGCTTAAAGCAGTGTTTCTCAACCTTTATTGAGCCATGTGTGTATCTCACATTGGAAAACATCTCACGGGGCACCACTTGGCAAAACGTCGAAAACGATTCACAAAAAGTGGCAATACGGGGTCATTATATACCTTCTGTCATCTAGTAGAAGAACAATTTGAATTTTTTGGCCTGTTACTATACGTGCTTGGCCTAAATACATTTGAAAAACTGTTTTTTAAGAAGAAAATATATATTTCTTGTCAAAAATTGATATTTGATCATTTCCGCGGCACACAAACGTGAATATATACTGTATAGTGTATACTGTTTGTATTCAATGTACACACATGTAGAGAAATGTTTGCCCATTCCCATAAACGCAAAAGATCGGTTGACTTTCCCTCTTGCTATTTCCGTCCTTTTTATGTTGCGACGTCATCCGGAATGAGACAATAAGGAGTAGAAAATGCAGATGTCTGTTTTTGAACATATGGACGAAAATAAATACTCAGGCAAAGTTCATATACCTGAAAAATCGACTTGAATACTACTTGGTTACTTCCCACCACTGTGTGATTGTTAATGGCAGCAATTTAAAGTGCTCCAAAGGTTAATTACACCTCAGTGCTGTAAGTGGAGGTTAAAAAAAAAAAAAAAAAAAACCCCAAAAAACCTTTTTTGTGCTTTAGCTTTTGCCTAAAAAGAAGCAGAACGGGATTGAAAGCACTCTCCTGTTGAGAGCTGAGCACAACTCTGCCAAGCTGGAATCATTTCATCTTAGAAACATATTTCACAGGCAAAATGTGCATTGGCAGATATTTCCTGTCTGAAAAATAATGATTTAATGTACCTGCACTCTAGACTGAGTCTGGACAACACGCTTTTGTCCCGCTTCGGACCTCCCCGACTCTCTGTCTCCAGGAGCCTGACATTTATGGTTAACATGAAAAAAAAAAGCTTAGTTGTAAATAAGGAAGTGGGCCCAGAAGCCGCTTTGAGGAGGAGGAGGAGGATGATCATATATCACGCAGCCAAGCAGCGGGGCAGACAAATCTTGGAGGTGCTCTCGGATTAAATAAATGCCGAAAAATGTTTGGCTAACCCTGAACACGAGTTAGGTAATGTGCAGGATGTACGCATTTCCAACGGTGGATGCACACTTTCCAGCACGCGTGGACGTAACCAAGAAAAAATGAACCTGTGCGTCATGTCTTATGTTGGAAATGTATGAAGGTGTTAAATGTTGCATTAATCATGACTGTGGGGACAAATGAAACCTTCATCGTCACAGTTTAACACGTTAAATTTGCGCGCACACATCGTCACAGTTCAAATTTGCGCACACACACAATATATATATATATATATATATATATATATATATATATATATATACATATATATATATATATATATATATACATATATACACATATATATATATATATATATATATATACATATATACACATATATATATATATATATATATATATATACATATATACACATACGCACACACACACTAGGGCTGTCAAACGATTACAAATTTTAATCGAGTTAACCACTTCTTAAAAAAATAATTGATCGTAATTCGAACCATCTCCAAAATATGCCATATTTTTCTGTAAATTGTTGTTGGAATGGAAACATCAAAGACACAAGACGAATATATACATTCAACATACTGTTCATATGTAATGTATTTATTTTATAACAACAAATCCTCATGAGATGAAAATGTTTAAATTCAAATTTATGTTAGTGAAGAGAAAACTCTCTTACCGTGCTGACAGTTTCAGCTGTCAATGAAGCCTTCTTTGGAGCTGTCACTGCTTCCTCGTGACATGTCTAAAAACAGCTGACCGGGTCGGGGGAACCTTCAAAATAAGAAGATCATTGTTGGAAAAAAAAGACACTTCAAACCTACTTTAACGAAAAAGAAGACAAGATGAACATTATAGTAAAGTTGTGACTTTTTTTTTTCACAAAAATTCTGATTTTATTCTGAAAAAAATCTTAATTGTTGGATTTTTTTTCCATAAGAAATATCAAATGTGTCTGTAGTATTACATGTAGCAGTGTTTTTCAAACGCCGCGAGATATTGACAGGGGTGCCATGGGAAAGGATCTAATTTGTGTGCCTGTGCGGTCTAGCGGCTGGCAGCGTAATCATGTCTTCACTACTTTGTAGTACTCTTCCATACCAGCAGGTGACAGCAGCAGCAGCAGCAGGTAGCTAATTGTCTTTGTTTAGAGACAAGCGAATTAAAGATGCATGTTTATCCAAACAGGCCCATGTTTCATACTGAGTAAGTGTCAATATGAAACATTATAAAATACTTTCTTCTTTGTGTTTATTTAATTCCTATTCAAGACGTTATAATATAACGTCATTGTTCAATGTTAAAAAATGCTTATATAAACAATATAACACTTATATTGTTAAAATAAGCTTTTTTTTTTTTTTTTCACAATTTCAGCTAGTGGTGTGCCGCGGGATTTTTTTCAATGAAAGAAATGTGCCTTGACTCGAAAAACACTGATATATAGTTTTATATTAGTAGACTTTATGTTTAATTTGAAATCCTTCTTTTGCGTGAATCAATTGATATATTTGGTTTGACAGTAAATTTCAAGTGGGAGTGACACATTTTAATCTTATTTGGAGAACTGTACAAGTCTGGGTCTTCTTTTCCTCACCTTAAAGTGATGTTATGCAATAGTTTGCCAGTTGTTGACAGCGTGAAAGTGAAAACAGGCACGAAGCAACACTTTCAATACTTTTCGTTTTGACTGGTTGAAGTTTGGCCACAAGGGTCAAAAGGGCCAAAATGAAAATCTTCCGAAGTTACTACCTTCCCAAACTTGCATTGCGGTGACTTTAGAAAAATGCTTGTTGGGCATATTCATGTGAAGAAGCATGAAGTAGGTGGCGGGCGGTCACCATGACACACCAAACAAAACAACACATCACTTGGCATGCAGCGTGAAAGGCAACTGGGGAAGCGGCCCAGAAACTTTTTTTCTTCTTCTTCTTCTTTTCTATTTTCCGCCCATTAGGCGGTCCAAAGCTCATTCGCACAGGAAGTGACCAGGACGGCTGAGCTTATAAAAGGTCACTGTAATATTTTTATTTTTATTTTTTTAAATTCTACTTACATTGGAGTTGTCTGCTGTCCCGATGGTGTTTTCCACGAAATGGGGAGACGTGCTGCCGGTTGACGCCCAGTGCGAGCATCGCGCTCACGGATGGGAGCTGATGTCAACATCACAATTTTGCACTTATGGGAGTGCCCGCCATCATAAATCAATATTCACGTCATAATTGGCACGCTGCTTGGTTTTATTTGGAAGAATCAAATGGGAATTTCAGGCATTTTCTAGTCTGCAAAAAACAGATCAGAAATGTTCACATTTAAAACATTTAGACGCATAAAACAATGGTAAAGTTATGTCATTTGCTTTGAAGGAGTAATAAAAATCCACACAATTAAACAAATTAATCCATTAAATATTGTATTTCAGATATATAAGGTTTGTAAATATTTGTATGTATATATATATATATATATATATATTTGTATGTGTATATATATATTTGTATGTATATATATATATATATATATATATATATATATATATATTCATATATATATTTTCCCTGGATAAAAATTGTCTTGTAAAATTCATGAATAGTTTACAAAAGAAAAAATAAGTCAGTCACAATAAATCAGAATCACAGCAATGTGATTTTTTTTTTTTTTAAGGAAAAAGGTTGACAAATGACACGACAATTTTTCCACCATTGTGCAAAATTCCTCTTCTGGAATCCTGCTCACTTGAACGTTTACACTGTGCAATAACTCCGCAACCTGCTTATTAAAAAACGTACAGTCAAATGCCTGCATCTTTTCGCGTTAGATACAGTTTTCTTTTTGCTGCTGCTGAAATCTTTTTTTTTTTCTGTTGTTTTTTTAAAATTGTACTTTTCTACATTGTATAGCTGTCAGGTTTACACCAAGTGAGACATTAGTAAACAATGCACACAATGAGGGGAGAAGACACTCGACAACAATATTGTCTTTTTACTTGCAAGGAGAGCGCAGGGAAGTGTACGATTACAGTTCCTAAAACCCTCTGCCCGGCTCCCGCGCCTCATCTCTTTTTATTTTCTTCGGAGTCCCTGATTACAAAGGTGTTCCAGCTCTAAGGGAAAGGGGAGCGAAAGTAGCTGGAACACTATGAACTTGTTTTGTCAATGTGTGTGTGTGTGTGTGAACCATTAGCATACATATGTGGAAGCAAAGCACATCGAGCAAGTTGGGTGTAGATTTGGAAAAGCTAAAGCTAAACCCACAAGCTAATAAAGCTAACGGGCCTTGTCCACAAGAATCCAACACATGAATAATAAAATACATTCTTATTCTTACAATAGCCCTTTTTTAATCTGTTATACTTCTGTCAACGGAGGGAGACTCTTAATTGCTCAGCGCTACTGTTGGTTTCAAGTGCACATACTGTATGGCAAATGAGCATCTTGAATGTACGTTGCGGAATTTCCGCAACAAGGATCTGAAACATATCCCCTGCGCTAAAACTAAACAGAGGTTGACTGTAATACATAACATCCTGGTGAAAAGAAAGTCCACCATAGCGGTTGTGTTTGGTTAGGGTTGCTTGGGTCTTACAACTCAAATCGCGGCCTTTCTTGTCTCAGGCCACGCTTTCCTGCCCAGCCCGAGTGTAGAGATACCTCAGAAGCCGCCGTAACCAGGCGGCGGTGAGACGCTTTGCTCAGGTAAGGATTGGCGGCAGGAGGCAAGGGGGGCGGCGGTATCCACTGAATGGTGCATACTGAGAGGCTATGGCTTGAGTTTCTCTGAGGTTAGGGTCATTCTCCCTTGGGCGAGTGGTTAGGGCCTCGCTGTGTACTTTGGACCAAGACCGCCCCTCCCCCCCGCCTTGTACGGTAACACATGACCACCTTGGTGGTCGCACACCTGTCACTCCTGACCTCCTTTTTCATCTGACACGACACTACAGGAAGTCCTCAAATTACGACGTACGCGACTTACGACGTTTCGATTTTACGACGCCCGTGCCTCCTCCGCCATTTTGTCCCCAGCACCGTAGTGACTACGTTGACATGCCGACAATATTCGGGTTAAGGTCAAAATTTCAATGTCTGAAACAATCTAAATCACTCGATTACATGAATGTGCGGACAAAGTTGCTCCGACATTTGAATAAGCGACGCACGACGCCGTGACTCAAATGGACGTCATTTCCGCGTGTTACTTTCAACTGTCAATAAAACACTCGATATTCATGTCACTCACCGCAGGAATGAAGCGGCCGGTTCCTTCCTCGCTCCAAAAGTGTGCTTTTGTGCTGCGTCTCTGAGCCTGTTCACCTCTGCGTGTGAATTTGCGGCGGGTTGCGCGCCAAACAACATACTTCCGCATTCAGGCACTTCCTGTACTACAAAGACCGGCATTCCTTGCGGCTGAGCAGACACAGATCGTCTCGATTGTGTCTGCGCGCCGGCAGTATTTTTTCCTTTTTCGCCTTCCTCTCCTTTTACCTCTCAGCAGTAATGCTAAGTAAAGCATATTATGCTTTTATTTTGATGTCATTTCGTTTTTTATACAAAGTATTTTGACGTAAATTTTAACTTTAACTGCGAAATCCGACATACGCGGAAATCCGTGTTACAAAACTGTCAGTGTGAAACTGACCTGTAATACATTAGTAAAATGATCCATAAAAAAAAAAATCTGACCTCTCTGGCCCCAACTTCTACCTGGAACTTGATTTCTAGGTACAATACAATACAATTTTATTTGTATAGCGCATTTCACAAGAGCTAGCGCTGTAACAAAGCACTTTACATACAAACCACAAAATATCCATAATACAACAAGTGAAATCAATAAATTAACATAAAACACTATATACAATAGACACCGGAAAACAGCCGAAAGTTTCAGGTCTCAGGTCGGATCAGAGCGATTGAGAAGACAGCAAATTCTTCTGAATGTGTGAATGGTCAGTCGTAAATGTTCTACGACGTCAACTGTATGGAGGGGAGAGGGAACCTCTGCAATTTCAACGAGTGAGTTGATTAAAAGAGAGTCCGTAATGCTCATCGAGGGTCTGGCTTTTCCCTTTCTTGGATTAATGGCACAGTTGATCACTTTTGACAATGAAACGGATAGCGCACTGTCCAACTGACGTTGGCTAACAGACTAGCCTTTGTGTTTCGCCAAATGACAGCTGTGAGAAAATGCCTCAAAACCCGATGATGAGACTTTTGCTTCCCAGTGAGAAATGGCTACTTGACCTTTTTCTCTGGCGACCCGAGCAGCATTTTTTTTTTTGTCCTGGTTTCAGTTCAGGTCAATGGTAGTCATTCGCGTTCCGCCACCCGCAAGTGCCCTGGCAGTTATGGATAGTTTTGCCGTGATGTGGCGCACATCTGGACCAACATTGTGGCAGACGCATTGTTTGGTTCTGGTGCTTATTGAGTGTTTGAAGAGAGAAATGCAATCGCTAACGTTCTAACATGGTGAATTAAGTCTGTCAAGTCTGTTTCAAGTCTAGCTCGACACACAGCAAATACCAGTCACCAGATTGAAAACTATCTGTTGCTTAAAAGCATTGTGAAATGGTCGATCGGCTTTTGGGATGAATTCATGTCTGCAACACTTAAAACCCTTGTATTGTGTTGGGTTCAAATTGACCCCAGAATTGACTTGAAAAACGGGTCAATTTTGACCCCAACACAATACAAGGGTTCGAAAGCCTTGACTTCGGAGCGTTCCTCAAGACGGTCGGCCAAACAGGTCCGACGCTGCGACAATCGAACTCGGTGCCCTTTGGCTACAGGTGGATCCTTTTTGAAAGAGCTTGAGAAATTTGAGTGGCTGGCTGCTTTGGAATCGTCTTCGCGGACGCCGCCTTCTTGTCAGTGCAGGTGAGTGCAAAGTGGAGGGAGGGCGGGAGGGAGGGAGGGAGCGGGGGAGAGGCTCTGGCTTTTGAGGCCGGGGAGGGTGTTAAGCACTGAACTGTGTGGCGCTTGCATCTTCAAGCCCAAAGAGGAGTTCGGAGCGCCCCCCGCCCCCCCCCCCTTCTCCCAGACACACAGGCTGAGTCAGAGAGAGAAAGCCTCTCAGAAGCTGCTGTGCGGACCACCACAGAAGATGCTCCAGCCTTCGTGAGACCACCTCATGTTGGAGTGCAGCTGGTGGGCTGCGACCTGGTGCCACGCTTTCGTCTGCTTCTGCTGACTATCTTTATCCTGCTTTTTGTTTTTTTAATCGGAACATCGGGCAGAAATAAATAGCCCCACTTCATCACACTGTTGGGAGGCAAATGAGTGGAAAAGACTGGCGGGGGATTTCCCCAGGCTGCCTTCACGCCAATGGATCTGCACACAACTTTTAACCTGGCTGCTTTGTATTGGCCCAAATCATTTCACATTGTTTTCTAAACAAGGGGGACGGGGGGGGTCATCTTTAGGAGCTCCCGCTCGGATCTTTTGGGAGGTTTTCGCCGACAAAAGTATCATGTGAGTACCAGTTGGTTGTTCTCCCACTTGTATGAACTGAATAGTCAGTCCAAACATGCGGATGTTTATTATTATTGATTTTTTTTTTTTTCAATCAACTGGATGAATCCCTAACCAAAGCGGTGTGTTTTGCAGTTGTGTAAGGATGTGCTCCATGGTGCTGCTTCATCAGTGGAGTCTGGCCGTGTTCTTGCTGTGTTCTCCAGTGACGCCTTACGGGAGGCCAGCGGACGCACTCGGTGGCAGAATGTGAGTGCTGTTCAAAGTTCCGCATCAGTGCCCGCCCGCCTGCCACTTGCTCAGGTCGGCTTGTTGCGGTTGCGTTTAGGCGCGCGCGTGCCAAGTGGCGTCACACAAAAGGCGGCTTTCCTTCCTTTGCTCTCTTTTGGGCGAAGCGTCCGATTGGAAGCCAGTTGCCTTCGGTTGATTCAGAAAAGGCTCCCCGGTGCAGAAACATTGCCGGACTGTTTGGTGGTCATGGGCTCGCGCGCAAAGTCGTTTTTGCTGCCCTCTACTGAACTGAACTTCAGCATCAACAACGTTGTTGGTGGGAAGCAAGCAAAAGCTTTTGTAAGTGTACTGAAGTGGATTTCCAGGGGTCTGTACTTGACTTGAGCATTTATTTTTCACAAAACTGATGTGCGCTTTGTCCTCTGAACTTTATTTGTTATTTTTCTTCCCCACCCCATTCAGGATCGTTCAACTCATTCCATCCTCCCGAATCACCGTTTCATGACTTGTAGCGAACCAGATTGTCCGCCATCCAAAAGTGGAACATTTGTAGATGAGGGAGTAGGGAACATTCCGGGGATGCAGTTATTTGACAAAGCACAACTATAGTAGCAACTTGGAGGAACACGAAGCAGGGAAGTTAAAGAACCAAATGAGCAAATGTGATGCGACCCCTTTGGAGAAGCAAAATATTCCCTAAGGCAATTGTTGAATTGCTGTTGAGAAATGTAATTCAATCTGACAAAAGCAACCCAAATTGTAGGTTTGCGGTTAAATTGCAGTTTTGCCGTTATGATTAGCTTACTTGGCATTTTTTGACTACTGGGTTCACAATGTTACCAAAGATACGCTAGTCCAGTGATTTTTAGGGGGGTTTTCTCACTTACGAGTACCATGCAAGCTAAAAGAGAAATGATTTTGGCAGTTGTTGTTTTGCCAATCTATTGTGGGTATAATTGGCAACAATACAATACAATGTAACTTTTCTACTTAAAGGGAAGTCTATGCAAACATATTTTTTTTTTCAAGACTATGTTCTATGCAATCCCACTAGTTGAAACACGGCATTCTGATAAATATTGCGTTTGCGGAATACGAGTTAATCCAGCCGTTTTCAGCCATCTGAGGGGGCGGCCATTTTGTCACTCTGTCACCTGAAAATGGCATCGCAACTACTACGCAGCTGACCTGTTTTGTGAAGCTGAGCCGTGATCGGTCGTTACCTGAGCTGTTGCGATGTCATTTTCAGTCGACACAAGTGACAAAATGGCGAGATGGCTAAAAACGAGCGCATTTTATTCCACAAACGCACTATTCATCAGAATGCCGTGTTTCAACTCGTGGGCCTTCTGGTTACATATTCTTGAAAAAAATAGGTTTGAAAAGTTTGTACTTTTGAACTTTGACTTGGCACGTTTGAAGATAATTGCTGGAGACCTGCAAAGACTGCAAATGATCAAGTAGGCCTACTCACTTGTGGGCATATCGTGTTGTACTGCTTTTCACAATTTCAGTTTCCCCGAGTGTTTTCGGACAGCGGTCGCTGCTTTAGAGCGCCTCGTTGTGGACCGCGAGCGTGCGCATGCCGCAGATAGGTGGATGAGCAAAGAGGGCAGAATCCATTTTTTGACTTAACGGCCGCGGCGTGTCAGTGGCCACGTTCGAGTGCGCCGTTGTTGCCAGTAAGTGCACACAGGTCACAAAGCAGGCATGAAATCGTGAAATCAAAGCAATATTTACAGTGCTAAAAAAAAAAAAAAAAAAAAATCCTGTAGAGAAAGAAAGATGTAATGTTTCTTTAGCGTATTTATTGAAGCAAATGTAAACGCCATGATCTGGTCGGATTTATTCAGAAAATGGCCTTACATTTAACCGTTTACATCGAGCAAGGTCCTTTTCCCCACATTGTTGAACCACAACTGCTTCTTTTTTTGTTTGTATATTCACGATGCTGTCAGAATTGAATTGATGGAATTGCAAGAGATGAGTGGGGATTTTCTTGATTTGGTTGTTTTTAGCGACGCTTTTGACTTTCGGGACCTGGATTTGACACCTTGGGTTAAATAAATATAAATCAATAATATTTAATAGGTCATTGAAAGTCATTTTTACTCGAGTAATTCTTGTTTAGCCATCCATCCGTTATCCAAAGCGCTTCTCCTCACGAGGGTCGCGGGGTGCCGGAGCCTATGCCAGCCGTCTTCGGGCAGTAGGTGGAGGACACCCCGAATCGGTTGCCAGCCAATCGGTGGGGCACACAGAGACAAGCAAACACTCACACCGAGGGGCGATTTAGAGTGATCAATGAACCTACCGTAGCGTGCAACGACCACATCTTTGGAATGTGGGAGGAAACCGGAGTCGCCGGAGAACCCCCCCCCCCCCGCAGGCGGGCGCGGAGAGAAGGTGCTGCAAGGCCGAGGCCGGAATCGATCCGCGCTGTGCGGCGGACGCGCTAACTAATCGAACTGAGAATTTCGTCGCTGTTACGTGACTGAAAACACATTTTTTTTCAATGTTCTTATTTTTAGGTGAATGGCGTTTCCGCGTTACAGACACCGCATAGAAATTTTTTTCCCAAAATTGGACATAAGTGTTTTTCACGGGCCGGCGACGATATGCAAGTAAAAATGCGCTTTGAATTTCTGAGTGAGACAACTTTCCTAGCTTGTTTCAAGTACAGTACTCCATGCATTTATTTTTTTCCCAGCGTATGCACGTACCAGACCGCGGCTGCATTTGGCGTGGTGATCAACGACCGGCGTTGCTGTCGTCGCCGCCTACGGCCAATTGCCTGCCATCGCCATTTGACGGGTGTCTAATTTGCCAACTAGCTGTTGGTACAAAATATGCGCGAAAACTTGGGACGGAAACTTCAATCTGAATACTATCGACGTAACAACGCGTAAGAATACAAGGCGCTCCGACCCACGTCGACTGATGCGTTCCCGCCGTCGGCCAGCATGAAAACGAACGGGCGGAAGAGTAGACGTGTCAAATCTCCTCTGTGAGCCTTTTGTCCATTTCAACGCTGACCCAAGGTCGCCCTCTGCCGGCAGGCGGCGGTCGGTGAGCCACGCCCAGCTGATGCACGACAAAGGCCGCAGCATGCAGGAGCTGAAGCGTCGCCTGTGGCTGCAGGAGCTCCTGGAGGAGGTGCACACGGCCGAGGAACGGGCGCCGCCGCCCACTTCGCCCGACTTCAGCGGCAACGACCTCCGCCGGAAGCCCCCGGAGGCCACCAAGGACCTGGCCCACAGGCTGGGGCCCGAGCGCCAGGGCCCCGTGCTGCCGCAGGAGACCAACAAGGCGCTGGCCTACAAGGACCGGCCGCTCAAGGCGGCCAGCAAGAGGAAAAAAAAGGCCAGGCTGGGCCGGCGCAGGGAGGGCGACAAGAAGCGCAGGAGGACCCGCTCGGCCCCGACTCGACACTGAGCCAGTCCGGACGTGCCGGAGCCACGCTGCGCTAAAAGGCGGGGGCCTGCCATCGGGCCCAATTTGCCCACTTTCCCTCGCGCCGCCAATGGCGCCGGAGGCCCGATTATCGGGCGTCTCTGAAAGATGATCCCGAGTCCGCCGGCGTAGGGGGAATCACACCCGCTCAGTATTTACGATCTCATTCAGTGTGTTCGTAACCAATCCCCAGGCGGGGCGAACATTCCTTTGACAAATTTGATGTTTAACGCCGAGCGACGCTCAGGCCTGATTTGCCTGATACGTCTTCTCCCTTCCAAACAATTGCACCATACGCCCGCTTATCCGCTGTCCAAGAAAGATGTTGCGGGTAAGACTATTCTGGTCTTTCCTGCTCGGGAAATGGACGGTCAACGGTGAATGTTCAATCCGTTCCAAATTTATGATAGCATCACATTGCACGTTTTTTCTCCTCATTTTGTGTATTCAGAACGCCTAAAACTGATCGTCGAGCGTTTTTCATCCCGATGATTGGATGTCTCTAAAAGATTAACCGGAGCGATAATGAAGTGGTGTGTCAAGAGTTGATAAGAATGGAATTCTTCCTCCCTCATCTGCTCACAAAACGCTTTGGGCCGATCATCGTCAATGTTAAACCTGTTCAGTAGTACAGATTTGTGTGCCTTCTTTCTCATTTTTGCGCGTAGGCATTCTGACCACGGAGTCGAATTTGAGCGTTTTGCCCTCCCTTCGGAAAATCACGCCAAAAGCCCGACTCCAATGTCTCTTACAGATTCTCTGGAGTTATCTTGTGCTTGTGACTTTAAGAGTGTTCTTTTCTTCTGGTGTCTCTAAATCAGATGATCATGACTGATTACGATGACATGTGGTGCGCCTTGAGAGAGTTAATCCCCCCCTCCCTGATCTACTTGGATCACGGTCGGGGCCCATCATCGGTGGCATCTAGCACATGTTAAAATCGGGCCCGAAATGGGTGCGGGTGTAGTGTGACCCGCCAAAGGCCTGAAGACCTGGACGCAGGCTCCACCTGCAAGACACAGAGCAGGGCTCATCTTGACCTTTGGCCTTTTTTTTTGTTGTTGTTGTTTGGCAAACGGGCACCGGGCAACAGCTGGCGGTTCCCGATTGTTTTGGGAGCGGCTTGACAAAACTGTCGGCCGAATCCATCGGCTCCAACTGCGCCGCCGTAATTTATTTCATCTGGAACGTGTCTATTTATTTGGTGAATGTATTGCGGTGCTGCTGACCGAATCCCATAATGCACTTTAGCCGTATCGCGGACGTGTTCTTTTGTGGTGGACGCCGCCGCCCGGACGGCGCGGCTTTCTCATTGTCGTCGGCCGCGGATGTCATTTTTATCGGACGCCTGGTCCGAGCCACTCTCGCGGCGCCGTCGTCGATTTGGAGAGAACGCCGTTTCGTGTTCTTGACTTGCACTGAGAGCTTCATGTACATGCGTCCAGTTGTTCATCAGGCATTAAAGACGTACTCCCAAGGACTTTCTTGTGCTTTTTCATTCTCCGGCTGTCAGTTGGGAAAGCTCGGTCGGGACGGCGCCGCTCTTTGCCTTCCGCCCGTTGCGACCGGAGCTGGGCGTTCCGCCGAGGTGCCGGACCGCTCCGTGGCCGACGCCCATTTTGCAGGCCATAAGCCATAGACGCGACCCTGCGCAAAACCAGGCAACTACGCGTAGTCGGAAGCCTCTTTTTTCCCTCGGAGGGCCGTTACAATTGTGAACCCATATAAATGCGTGATCGCCTTACCATATAGACACAACAAATGGATGGATACCTAGTTTGGAAATTAGAAGCCAGGAAAGCTTTGTTCAACTCATTTTCAATGTATTTTAAAGTGGAAGTCAACGCAAACTTTTTATTTTTCCAGAATGTTCTAAGGCATTCTGATACATACTGCGTTTGTGGAATAAGTGTTAATCCACTCATTTTTAGCCATCTCCGGGGCGGCCATTTTGTCTTGCGTCGACTGAAAATCACCTCACAACTG
The DNA here is from genome assembly GCF_054856515.1 of Filicampus tigris. Taxonomy (NCBI): domain Eukaryota; kingdom Metazoa; phylum Chordata; class Actinopteri; order Syngnathiformes; family Syngnathidae; genus Filicampus; species Filicampus tigris. The sequence continues at coordinate 29,466,200 of NC_141220.1, forward strand.
CTCACAACGACCAATCACGGCTCCGATTCAGAAAACAGCTCAGCCGCGATTGGTCGTTGTGAGGTCATATTCAGTCGACAGAAGAGAAAATGGCCGCCCCCAGAGATGGCTAAAGACGAGTAGCAACTAGAGGAAGTTGGTAGACGGAAAATCTTAGGCAGACCGGCCTATAGTTGGTCCGGCCGGACAAAATGGCGAACGGCGGCGGAGGGGTACCCCGAATGAGAAATTTGAGCCAAATGCCCAGCTCGGATTGTGACCCTGTGTGAGGTTGTTTTTCTTTTTTTTTTTTTTTTTTCTTCCTTTATTTCGTGGCTAGCACACACTTCAAAGATGGCAAAGATTGTAATCTTTCCTCCCTCCACTCCCGAACCTACTGAAGCCGGAAAACGGGCTCTCCCTCCCGGGATGAACAAGGTGTCTCATCTTCAACACGAGCGCAACTTTCCTCACGCGGCTAAGCGGCCGCGGAGCCGCCGCCGCCGCCGTCGTCAACATCCTCACGCCTGTCACGCTTCTGCTTGTCACTTTCAACCAGATAAGGAGAAGGGGAGCGAGAAGGTCTGCGGGTTCCGTGTCATAAAGTCACCTCCCTTCTCAGCCTTCGCCCTCCTGTGCGGTTGCACGGCGAGAGCCAAAGAAATGGCCGCCCCCGGAGATGGCTAAAAACGAGTGGATTAAGATTTATTCCACAAATGCAATATTTATCAGAATGCCTTGTTTCAACTAGTGGGCTTGCATAGAACATATTCATGAACAAAAAATGTTTGCATTGACTTCCTACTTTAAGAACTCATTCATACCAGTTTCCATTGCCCTTTTCAATAATACGGCATAACACTGTACACCTTGCATATGGTTTGTGCGGAAGTGGATTTTTCATGTGTTTTCATGTTAACTGCTGGCTGCAAAAAAAAATGGTCCCTTGGGGAAAATAAAGTTGACCATGACCTTATAGTTTGCATTTTGTCATTCGCAAAAAGCTCGGGGGGCCTTTTCCCCAATGTCGCTGCTTTGCGTTCGCCAGGGTATCAAATTTGCGACTTTGTCACTTTGGACAAGCTACCGATTAAGGTCAAGCGTTGGGAATGCCTCGCTCTCCCGGATGACGACGCAACCATGTTGCCGGCGGAACAAAAAAGGGACGTTTCGGGGCTCTCCGGAAAAGGGGCCACTTTGGAGCAGGGTCGGTGGATGCCGTCGGCCTGTCTGTCCGTGGAAAGCTCCCATCCTATTCCGGGCACAGGATGGCGATTGTCATGAGCTTCGCGTTGCACGCTTGCCAAGAATCGGAATCCTACACTCTAAAAACAGTTGGCTTAAAAGTAACACAATTTGGGGTCAAAAACGGAGCGATCCACAACTTGGGTCCATTTGACCCAACTTTCTTTCTTGACCCCAAATTGTGTTACTTTTTAAGCCAACTGTTTTTAGAGTGTAATGTGCTTTCGAGACTAACCCGTGTCGCGGACCCAGCCAGACAATGGTGAAGCGTACTGATGAAAGTTTGATCCTTTGATTCTTTAGTGAAGCCGTTTTTCTCATGGACACACCGTAAGAGCTACGGCATGAAACATACAATAATAAACATAAATGAGAAACATTAAAAGTAGACGGTCACTCAACAAAACTTCAGTCGTACATTCGAAAACACGAGTTACAACCGGAATCTGGCAGCACTAGCTAGGATGCAATTCTGATCACCTGCGAGAGGCTATCATTAGCGTAGCCGCGAAACCAATAACAAAAAGGCACCCGAAACATGAAAGAAATAAAACGGCACAAATACCTTGTTGAACAAGGCTTGTTCCCATTCCAGCCAGGTGCTTTCATCCATATATAAGTCCTTAACCTCGAGCAGCAAGGAAAAACAATTACTATTCAATCAGCATCGTATCACGTCACAGACCTCCCCCCCCCCCCCCCCCCCTTTTTTATAGAAGCATTTCCTTAAAGCCAAGACATCGCTTGTGGTTCATCACTTCCTGAGTTACCAGAAGAGCGGCAAAATAAAAGCGCACAGCATAAGAATCACAAATTAATGGCGAGAACAGTATTTTGACAGTAAAATCAAAAAAAATTGTCAAAAGTAGTAAACGAACATTTATGAGTCTTTTACAACCCGTCCATTACAACAAGACGTGGCCCTGTGCAAAAACTCACCGCCTGAACCGCAGGATCGACGTTCCACCAAGAGAGGGTGCTAAGAGACGGCAATAAAAGAGTCACGATTGCTTTGGAAACGTGTGAAATGGCTTCACGTGGCTTACAAGTGCCTTTGTGAATGACAATGGGGCGAACAAACCAACAATCGAACGCGGAATGACCACACAAGAAGAGCAAATAGCTTCATAAAACAGGTCGTATGTTTCCGTAAAGTACACTTTTAGCCAATATTGTTCCCCTTGTTAAAAAGCAAACATCTGACAAAGCTTTTCAGTGACTTTTCTGGGGAGGCTGCAGCATGTGACTGGGGGAAGATGATGATGGATGGATGGATGGATGTGTTTGGAGTTGTTCGCAAAGTTTCTTCGAGAACAACAACAACAACGGGCGGCAGTGTGTTTGACTGAAAGCGGCACAATAAAGCAACAGTGTTTGTGTTGACTTCCTCAGCACCTGAAGCTGTTAACAACACACACGCTTGGAGTAAAACAGGAGGGGCGGTGAAGGCCTCGCACGCACTTAGCTCGATTCGGCGCCAAGCAGCGTGGGCCATTAGATGACGCGCAATCGCAAAAGGCTGATAAAGCAAGAAAAATCAATCCAATGCCACAATGGGGGAAGGAATAAAAGCGACAATCAATGAAGGCCTCCGGATGAAGAGTCTTTCTGTTGGCTACATTTGGCTCCAGTAAGGTGGTGGTGTGTTTTTTTTTTCCTTTGTCGTCAGGTGTCAGCCCGTGTGTCAATCTAATCCGCCCCGGGGCCTTTCCTAATCGGCATTGCTGGCCCGTGGAACGCCAACGTGGGCATTTCTCTGTTCTCTGATTGGTTGGGCTGCGCAAAACTTGCTCCAGCCAACTTTGACTAGCAAATCCAAGCGCTCGCACGCCGGCGAAACGGCTACTAATGAGCATCCCCGGGGAGAATGCTGACTTGGATTCCTTTTTATTTGGGGTTGTTTAGGCATGTGTGAAGTTGTGAAGTTGTAGTGACGGCCCCGGGATTTTCTCTCACCCGACTCTAAAGGAGGGCTTGATTGAGACATAGGGGGCAGAGAACATCATTTGTAAATATATTGTCGAATATCAAATAAAACGCCGGAGGGGCTGAAGTGGGGCTACATGGATTGCTGATGAGACTCCTCTAGGAGGAGGTGGTTGTCCTGCCTACCTGCCTTCCTTCCTTCCTTCCTTCCTTCCTTCCTTCTTTCCTTCCATCCTTCCTTCTTGACTTCCTTCCTTCCTTCTTTCCTGCTTTCCATCCTTCCGTCCTTCCTTCCTGCCTTCCATCCTTCCTGTTTTCATTCCTTCCTGCCTGCCTTCCATCCTTCCTCCCTTCCACCAGCTGCTCTTTGGCCATTTCTCTTGAAAGTCGCTCATCCAGAACGATTGGGGGCCAAGTCGTGTTTGCTCTTCCGCCTTTTGCGCAATCACACGCTGAGCCGCGGCCGCAGATGAGAGGAGAGGAGAGGAGAGGAGAGGAGAGGAGAGAAGAGGAGAGGCCGCCGTGCCCGCCACCTTCCCAGGGCAACGGGATGCATCGCAACACTTTGTCGTCGTCGCTATGCGGAGGGAGCAAGCAACCAAATACTGCTCTCCGTGAAGGGACGAGAATGACGATGACGAAAAGGTGAGCGTCCCGTGTCCATTTGCCAAATGATTTCTAGTTTGGACACTCGGTTTGATGCAAGGCCGACAGTTCCTCTTCATTTTTGCGTGGCCGGCCTCATGGCATCGCTGCCTCTGTCATTTTTGACTTACTGTCCAAACATCGATCAAAACCCGAATGTGTTTGCTAAAACCAAAAAATGTTTTTTGTTTGACACGTGACTTAAGCAACTATGCCATTAAGCTCGCAAAAGAGTATGCACTGGAATATGTACCTCCAATTTCCAGACCTTGCGGGTATTTTTTATTGGCACACTTTCCCGGTGCTACCAAGCTCACATTTAGTCCTAAAAGTTTCCGCACACTTGAGGCACCGACGCCAGATCAGTGCCGGTGCAGACTGGTCACGAGGGGAAATCCCGAGACGAGACCAAGACTTTGGGGGGTTTAGTCAACGGCTAGACCGAGGCCTTCAAAACGCGCTCTTGAGACCAAGGTCCAAGACTGGTCTTTTGTGTTACAACCCTCGCCGCAGGTTCAGCTGGATTCATCTCAAGGGAATCCAAACAAACAAAACAAAGACAAAAAAAAACAACCCCTTTTGGGGTAGGCTATTTCTGGCAAAGCCGGCAATTTTTTCCTTTGTATTTTTTTCACGGTTTCACTTCAGGTCAGCGAGAATCGTTCGGGTTCCGCCACCTGAAACGGACCGCGGCCTCGGTCGCTTCAACCCCTTCGCGAAATGTCCACATGTCTCCCTTGACAACAGGTGAAGTGGAGGCCAGAGGTAAAAAGATGGCCGTTCCCAACAGCTACGCCCTGGTGTTTGCCTGCACGTGCGGTGTGATCCTGGGCATCGGACTGGGCGCCAACCTGCTGGTCTTCTCCTTGCTGGCCAAGTACAAGACGCTGCGCGAGAACCGTCAGGACATCCTGCTCCTCAGCATGTCGCTGGCCGACTTCCTGGCCCTGCTGCTCATGCCCTTCACCCTGCACTCGGCCGTCAGCCGCTCGTGGCCCATGGGCGACGTGTCCTGCAAGGTCTATCAGTTCCTGTCGGCCTTCAGCCTGGCGGCCAGCACCTACTCGCTGTGCGCCGTGTCGCTGGCTCGCGCCATGATGGTCAGCAACCCCTACCGGCCCCCGGCCGCGGACCTGCTCGTCCTCATGTCGGCGCTGGTCTGGGCGCTGAGCTTCCTCATCAGCGTGCCCCTGCGAATGTTCGCCACCAAGGAGAGCCTGAGCCCCGGCCGGCTCGGCGTCACCTTCTGCCTGCCCACCATCCAGGAGCACCACTACCAGGTGGTCCTCAGCCAGTTTGCGCTCTTCTACTTCATCCCCATGCTGGTGATCGCCTTCAACTACGTCCGCCTGGCTCTCGCTCTCCACAAGAGTCCGGTGATGTCGGCGTCCGGCGCCAGGAACGCGCGGCGGGCCTCGCTGATGGTGTTCTCGGCCGCCGCCACCTTCTCGGCGTGTTGGCTGCCGGGCTACGTCCTGGAGCTGTGCGTCTACCTGGGCCTCTACCGCCACGGACGGGCCTGGGAGCTCTTCTACTTCGTCTGCACGCTGCTGCAGCACTTGCACCCGTGCGTCAACCCGGTGCTCTACGTGCTGCTGTCCAAGCGATACCGCCGCAGGAGGGCGGCGTGGCTCTTCGGATGGCGCCGGAACAGAGTGCGGCCGCAGGTCGCCAGTGTGTCTGCAGACAGTTTTTGAGAGCTCTCTGGACTCTTCATTGGCACTCCTTTAATTGACGACGGGCACCTTTGATTTGTGGGGGGACGACGGGTCGGGGGCACGCGCGCCTTACAGTTCTGAGGCAAGGCGTTTGAAACCGGCCTTCCTCTGCCAAATTTGCTTTGTGGGTCTTCCCACATTCCAAAAACATGCCCTTCACCAGATGTCAAGTAAAAAAGAGATTGCACACGGGTTGGGGGGCGGTTGTGGGAGGCGGGGGACAGTGCCCACCCACGGACACGCTCTGCCCAAAACAAAGCAAAAAACATTGTCAGGTGCACCTGCATGTCCATACTGTTCAATTGTGGCTGTGTTCTAAGTTTTAACCTTTGTGTTCTTACATTCTCTTTCAGCTTAAAAAACAAAACAAAAAATGCATTGTCACCTGCATGTCCACACTGTTCAGTTATAGATGTCTTCTAAGTCAAATCAAATCAACTTTTATTTGTTTAGCCCAAATCACAAGAACAGTTGTCTCAATTAAGGAGAAAACAAAACACGTTTTAAGATGCAGTAGCCCTACGCTGGAATTTGACTGACTTGAGCATTGTAACACTTTTGCCGAGGGCAGCGGCGCCAAGTCAGACAACGAAAGCCGCTAATTCGGAGCTCCGCTTGAGCGCCGCCCGCCGCGCATGACCATTGCCCAAGCTTCTCCAGCGGCGAGCCGACGCGCGACTTCACGGTGCGCATGCGCGCAGCTCAGTTCAAACGTGATTCCTTTGGAGACCGCACTCGCACCGGCCATTTCATTAGGAACGCACTTTGATGAGGTCTGCTCACCACGATTCACAAAACTGCTGTGGAGTCTTTTTGTTCTTGAACGTCGTCTCTTGCACGTACTTGAAAACAGGGGCTCCCCAACCACGGACCGGCACCGGGTGGCAGGCCACTTTGGACCGGGTAAAAGGAAGGAAAAGAGAAAAAAAAGTCCAGTACTTCCGGTTTATTTCTTATCCGAGACTGAAAACCATTTTATTTTGAAAAGTGGCCGGATTCTCTCCGTTGCACGTCACCTTGTCTCCGTCGCGTAACACTCATGAAATATACAACCTGTAGCAAATGCGTCAAATAAGAGACGCATTTGGAAAGTTTCTTCCCTCATTTCTTCCCTCCGCCCGGACGGGGAATATATCTCGTAAGAGTTCCGCCGAACTTGTATGAACCGGTCCGCGGCAAAAAAAAAGCTCGGCGACCTGCACTGCTTTAAAATGAGCAACAGTGCCACCCGGTGGGCGTGTTGTGTGTGTGTGCGCGTTGAGCCTCGTGAAGGCTCAATCGTTGAGTTGATTGCAACAGGTGCGCGCTGGCCTGCATCAGGGGCGGACGGAGGAAAACGTTTGGTTCTCCGTGGACGACGCACTTTGATGTTGATGCAGAGGGCACACCGATTGTTGGCGCTAAGGTAGTTGTTTTTTATTTCCACCGAGCACGCACGCACGCTCCACAGGGCGGGAGATGTGAAGCGCGGTGAACAAACCCTTAAAAGGAAGTCAACGCAAACATTTTTGTTTCCAGAATCAGAATATGTTCCGAGCTGCAAGCCCGCCGGTTGAAACGCGGCATTCTGATCAAGTATGGCGTTTGTGGAATAAGGGCTCATCCGGCCGTTTTTTCGCCATCTCCTGGGACGGCCATTTTGTCACTTTTGTGGCCAGAAAAGGACATCGCAGTTGCTCAGGCGACGACCAATCGCGGTTGACCTGTTTTCTGAAGCTGAGCCGCCGCGATTGGTTGTTGCAACTGTGATGTCATTTTGAGTTGAGAGACGTGACAAAATGGCCGCCCCCGGAGAAGGCAAAAAAAGGGGTTCTTTTGAAGCATTCTCGTCTGATTTTGATTTCAGGCAATATTGTGTCGTCAGTTTTTTGTTTTCCCTTTTTTTGATGGCTTCTGACAACGCCCCTTGTTCTGTGGTTTTTTTTTGTTTGTTTTTTTGGGGCCTTTTTAGCTTTTGTACCTGTAACACTGCGCTGCTTTGTTTGTATTTGAGATTTGTTGTGAAACATGATCATCAAAGAAAAACTCAACTCGTGGGCCTGCTGGGAAGATATATTCTTGAAACAAATGTATTTGGGCTGATTTGCACTTTAAGGTCCTCTAGACAATTTGAAATCTTTTTTTTCACTTTTATTTCTTTGAAATGTTTTCCTGCTAATGTGCTTCAATGTTAACGTATTTGGTTGTCTTTGCTTGTGTGAAGCACATCGACTTGCCTCGTGGATGAAATGTGCTACAGAAATAGAATTTGCAGTCTCCGCGCGTGCGTGTGCGTGCACCTGGCGGAGGCACGTGGCACGTGGACTGTGGGTGTGGCCGGCAAAGACAGACGGACTCACGCACGCACGCACGCACGCACTTTATTGCATGGGACGCAATTGCAAGTGAGCACATGCACGCGCGGAAGGATGCCTGGCCGCGTTGGCGGCGCCGGGGGACTTTGGGGCGCCGTTACACAATTCCTCCGTACAGCATTTTGTGCCAGCGGTGGCCGGACAAGCAGCCGCCGTTTTACAGCCCAACTCGGTCATCTTGGTCTTGTCGGCGGTGTCTGCAAGGCGTCGGAAAAACAAACAAACAAACAAACAAACAAACAAACAAACAAACAAACAAACAAGCAAGCAAGCACTTGAAGGAGCGGCCCCACGATCACGTGACCCGGCGCGTCAGGCACTCGCCGCACCGTCGTGCCAAACTTACCCGGGGTAGTGAAACATCCGTCGATGCCGGCACCACACGCTTTTTTCGGACAGCGTGAGTAATTTCCAGTACACTTGTTGCACGAGTCAGCGCCGGTGCCGGTGCAGGCGTAGCATGTCAAGGGCTTGTTACACGAGTCCTTGTCACAGCATGTTGTGCCAGCGGTTAGGGTGGCACAATCTGCCGTCGGTTTACAGGCCAACGTCTTCACCTTGTCGTTCTCTGCAAGGCGTCGGAAAAAAAACAAGCACGCGTCCCTTCGCGTGATCGGCGTCGTCAATGGCATGGGGTCGCGTCGGGTCGGGTCATGACAAACTCACCAATGACGGTGGAACAGCTTCTTTGAAATGATTCAACAAGATCTGCCCTTCTCTCCCCCATGAGGCCGCACGGGCGTGGGGTCAAATGAAGGCAAGGCTTTCATAAGGGCCTCCTTTATTTATCATGTCAAAGAACACCCACAGAAATATACAAGCCTCGCTTTTAAGATTGATGTAATTTGATGACGTGGCAAATTCCCATTTATTTATTCATTTTTGAGACAATTTGAGCACAAAACTACCAAATAGACCTTATACGCGATATATATTAATTCGTGCATGTGATCAAGTCTGTTTATTTGAAATAAAGTATAATTACTCTAAAAAAACACATTTGCATATAAAGCGTGACATGAGGCAAACGAGTTCACTAAAAATGTGTCCAAAGTGATTCAAAGAGCAAACAAGAACTCGGTCCAACTTTTATTGGCCACAATGACTTTCCAACGGCCGGCACCTTGAAGGAAATGAAATTGCGTCTTTATTCATCAAACGTCACTTTATCCACAACGAGTATTTCCCCCGAAGCACCCAACAACAACTCGAAGGCATCATTTCAAGTTGTGTCTGCCTGCGAAAGAAGGCGACCAAGAACCAATGGTGCGTGTGCGTGTCGCAATTTGAGCGTGAGCGCCTGCACTTTTGGTCAAAGGTTTGCCGAGTCCAGCCAGGTCCATTGGCGTTTTGGGGGACGCCTGGAATGGACGCTGAAGGCTTTTGGGAAGATGATCAAGGGTGATCACGCGCGCACGGCGGAGACGTCGGGCAGGTGATGGAGAAGGTCCACGCGCACCTTCCGGCGCAACATCGGCCAAGCGTCCGTCGCGCAGGACCGCCGCCCCCCCTCCGCTCGGACCGCACGTGTCCATGTTGCGCATTGTCCGGCCGGCCGGCTCTCTCTCCAAAAAGTGCTCGGCAGGACACATAAAGCGCCAGCCTGCCCCGAAAAGCGACTTTGCCTGCCAGCCTCGAGCATGTTGAGAAAGGCGGCAAAGTAAAGGCCATCAATTGAGAGGCCGCCACACCCAATGACAGATTTGGTGCTGCACTTCCTGTCCTTTGTCCTTCCAAATTCAATGTCATTTTGCAGGCATGCAGAGAAATGCGTGGCAGGAGACCGAATGACAGAAATGGACAGGCTCCTCCGTGTTTTCTTGGTCAAGTTTGTGCATCATCATCATCATTCGTGTCACGCCAGAGGTCCAACCGAGTGTCGTGTAGCCATGCCGGCATCCGGGGTCCTAAGTCAACGAGGCCGGCTTCCGAGGGCGGTCTGTATATGGGGCAAGCGGTGATGATATGGTGCCGCGCCGTCCGACAGGCCCCTGCACTTCCTCGATGATGTTTCAAAGCCACCGACCCCGGTTGGTCGTCGCTTCGACATGGCCCATTGCCGGCGCCGCCTCCTGGATCCCAGATGTCGTGGTGGATGCCGGCGGGACCCGCTGACCGCCACTCCTGCTTCCCAGCTGCTGCCAGCCGAGCATCTCTGGATGTGGAATTGAGCAGCTCTTGTGTAGGGTTGGCGGGATTTCAGTCTGCGCCAGTCATGCGTTTGTGCCCTCCTGGCCGGGGCCAGGGCAGCAGCCCCCCCGTCGGAGGCGAGCAGGGCCCGTCCCCGCTAGGACCGGCACCGAGGACACCGGGGTAGGATTTAGGCATCCAGTTATCATCCGCGGGGCGCTGTTGAAGGCCACGTCAACTTTGTTGGCATGAGGGCTTCCGCGCCAGACTGGCGGCGCGCAGTCGTCCGCTGCAGAAAAGAGCAGAGCTCGGGTGGATATGCGCAGCGTCGTTGCGGACGCTCCCCAGGCCGTCCCCGCAAGATCAGCGCCACCCTGGATGACACTTTGACTCCTTCTAGATGTGATTTGGGGGGGGTCGCGGGCTCAAGATATAGGAGTGTTTTCGAAAGAGAAACAACATAAATTGCAGCTTCTTGTCTTTTATTATTCTTGAAAATGTTTCGTCTGTATATTTGTCACTGGTGTTGCCAATGTTTTACATTAATTTGATCCAAAATAAAACTGGATGCTGATGTCATGTTTTCAAGATTTTGTTTTGCGGACCCTCTGAGATAGGCTTGGAAATAAAAAAAAATTAAAAAAACGAAGCAGACATGAACTTTAGCTCCCACTGCCCGGGCCTATTTTCGGAACAACGATAGCAAAGCCGCAGCCAAAATGAAACTTCATTACAGCGCCGCAGCTCCGCCTGAGCCGCTCACAATGCACTGAGTGCTCAAAGATGACAGATCGAAATGTCAGATCAGACGCCGCCGCCGCCGCCGCATTTATTTGGTCACACTCATGTCATTCGGGAGACGTGAGAGCGCGCACAAATAGGCAACGTCGGTTTGTCACGCCACAAAATCAACGCTGCTCTCGTTAGGATCGTTTTCAGTGATGCATTGTGTCGCCTTCCGAGCATAAAATATCAAAGGCGCGTAAGCAATCGTATCCAAATGAGTTGCATTTGTGAAATGATTCAATTTAGAAAAAGGACATTTGCTAGTTCAAAAAGGAAATGTCGAGCGACTTGGCGAAAAACCCCGGCCGGCGCAAACAGAATTGAGCATCGGATTTCCGAGAAATGAACACCCTCCACTAAAAATGTTGACAATTGTCTACATTGATAGTTTGAACCATAAATAGACATCAAACTGTGATGCCAAAACGCTTTGATATCATTCAAACTCATCTTGCAACGTCATCATTCAAAGCAAACGGCTTTCAGGTGATTTGATTTTGAGGAAGAAAAGCACCCAAACGCATCAGGTTAGCATTAAAACTAGCATTCGTCACGTTATGCGGTTGATCATTTTCGTGTTTAAATATATGTTTGAAGGTCTATAATCGCTGTCAAAATCTATGCTAAGGATGTTCACTAGTTTACAGCATTATGCGTTAGTGTTAAGTTAGCATACTTTGGCTGTTGAAATCTGTGGAATTCTTTTGGGTTTTATGTGTCAGTTTGTGACCAATAAGAGGTGCACAATGTACTCCCATTTCTTGACAGTGAGGAAGTGAGAGCAGGCGCAAAGGTAAATTTTTCAAAAGTGCGATTAAGTGTGTATTTTCACAGGTTGAAAGGTGTTGGCAGCTTCTAGGACCGGTTACAACTGTCTGTATCTGGTCCCTCTCTCTCGCAGGTTTTCACCTATCTTGGCTGAGCCCAGAGCGTATCCCCCGTGACAAACAGAAGTTCACTGTATGCCTTTTAAATTTAGATGGTCGTAAACGAATGACTAAGGCTTTCTAATTTTAGCCATAAAAACGGACGCTAAGCTAACAGCTAGCCGTAGCCTCAGCTCATTTGTGACTATTTGCCCATTTCAACCTTCCTACACGTCAAACGGGGCCCGCTGTCACGACCGTGTAGCTCTACGGGAACTAAATGTCGCAGGCAAATAAGGAATTGCCGGTGTTAACTGGCACAAAATTGAAAGTCAACGCCGTCAAATAGAACTGAGGCAGATGTGCCCGCCAGCCAACTCGCGTTAACGGCCAACCCCGCGCCCCGCCGCCGCCCCTGCACTCATCAAGCGGCAATTCATGAGTACATTAGCGTCCGCGGCCCCGCGCACAATATAAGGTGAAGTTTGTGGATTCCTGCGAGACCGCATTCTTGACACGCACTCCTGGAGTGAGTGAGTGAGTGAGTGAGTGAGTGAGTGAGTGAGTGAGTGAGTGGGAGAAAATAGTCGTGGCTACACGCGCCGCCGCTGCCATGAGCTAATCATGCCGCGGGCCGTGTCGCCAAGTGTGGCCGCTTTATTTATAGAACTGCCTCAAAGTCGCTGCCTTCGGACGGGATTCGGTTACAGCGCCGTCGAAAGCTGAAAATATAAAGTCCAGCGACGCATCGCGCCTGGCGGCCAAATCCCTCCTTTGGAAAGAGTCTCTCATAGAGGGCTCCAATGTTCACCGCCAGGTCATCGAGCGCAATTGCAGTCAGGTGACGTGACGCGGACTGAATGCGTGGCGTTAAACACGGGACGTTCGCCTCGGACTTCCGCGGGGACAGATAGCCATTCCAAAAGAGCAGAGCGTGTGCTCTTCAAGTTTAGCAAATCATCCGCGGACAATCGAGATCGCCTTCAACAACGTAAGAGTGCAGGTTGCAGCAATCAACTGTTGACATCCAAGTCAAGGTCCCGCTATACCTGTAACTGTAAAGGAAAAACAGCATCTGAGGAGGTCAAAAGTCTGCAAATACAAGCCCCCTCCCCTCCCGTCGCCCCCCCCCCCCCCCCCCCAGGCAGGCTCGTATCAAGCGCGACATCATCTGCTAAAAGCAGCCGAGGCTTCTTCAGGGCCTGGAAGGCTAATCCGGGAGGCCGCGCGTGTGACAAGGACATGGCCGGGTCGTTCCAAGGAAGCCCGCCCCCTCTCGGACATCGTTTTTCGCCCGGCGCCTCGTTAGCTAACAGAGCGGGGTGAAGAAGAAAAAAACAAACCCAAAAAAACAAGCCGTGACAGCACGCTAAAATCAGCGGCTAGCAAAAGTTGAGGCGAAGCGGCACAGAGCTCGGCCCGGGCGGGGTGTCCGCTTCACCGGACCAAAACGCTGTTAGCGAGGTACCGCAAAGTGAGCCGCATGCTGCGTCGCCTAATATGAGCGTTGATGCGGGAACACAGGTTGTGTCTGGAGTTGGCCGTTCCATCGTTCATCCATCCGATGTGGCCCTCGGAGACTTTGGAAAATGAATAACTACGGATGTTCAATACTTTTATTCAGACCGATACCAGTAGGTAAAGTACGATAACTTTTGATATACTGTATGAATATATTTCATTTATCACTGTGACAAAACATTGTGAACCAAATGTTTCTTGTGTCAAGCCACCACAGTATAGTGCCAACTACTGCTGAGGAGGACTTACTCAACGTCATATTTTTGGGGGGAGTTCCTCGTTAAGTATCGGTGGCTGGGATCGGCATCCTCTATGAGTACACAAATAGGTCGGTATCGGCCTGATACCGATACCTGGTAATGGCAATGGAAGAATTTAAAATGGCACTCGCTTATCCTGGTAAAAAAGTATTTTATTTTCATCTCAGGAGATTAGAAAGTACATTACCGTTACCGAGCTTGTCTATCCAGGCGACGAGACTAAAACAATGTTTTCATCATTTTTAGGATGTTTGTATTTTTATGTTATCACATTTTTAATTCTTCGACCTCCAGGGAACCAATCCAAGAAATGAACATTTTGGGTGGAATGCTTGATGGGACTCTTCCCGAAAGGAACCTGTCGCCGGCGAAAAGCATTGTGGTCAGTTCTCCCAAAGTGCACGCACACACTGACCGTGTGCTTCGACGCTCGGCCGGTTGCCGCCGCGCTTAGCTAATGTCTCGGACGGGAGCCTCGTCCTTGCTCTATTTTTAGGCCAACAACCGCCAACAACCTTACAAGTGCAACTCTTTCTAAAGCTCAGATGCGGTTTCATAGGGAAAAAAACTAAACAAAACAACCCAGGCTCACTTTTCATGATGAGTCCGTTACAAGTGTAACTCCAAATCAGTCACACCAAAGCAATTTCCCCTATTATGCCAAACAAATTCATCTCTCCCAGACGGCTAAAAATAGCTTTACATACAAAAACAAACCGTGTGGACTAAATATAAAAGAAGAACAAAATCAAGTTAGGTTTTTTTCTCAACGAAATATTTGAGCTTTACTGACGACTCTTGATGGCGCCTTCAAACATCTTCTTTTCAAGAATATGTTCCCAGCAGGGCCACGAGTTGAAACACGGCATTCGGATTCATTTTGCATTTGTGGAATATCAGTTAAGCAGCAAAATGTGCTCGTTTTTAGCCATCTCCGGGGGCGGCCATTTTGTCTTGTGTCGACTGAAAATGACATCACAGCTGCTCACAAAGACTAATCACGGCTGACCCGTTTTCTGAATCTGAGCCGTGATTGGTGGCAACATTTATCACAACGCCCTGTTTCAACTAGTGGGCTTGAATAGAACATATTCTTGAAAAAAATATGTTTGCGTTGACTTGCTCTTTAAGACAGCCATGACCAAAGGAGCTGTTTTCATTCTCATTTGGCTTGTTTATTGGCTGCGACCGTTCAGGAAGCCACCACGTGACCGGCGCAAAAGGGGATTTAAGACCGGGGGCTTTTATTTTGAAGGTCGGATGTGTTACATCGATGGCACTTCTTTTATGCACAACTTATAAAAGTCTTTGTAAGAATTCGCTTTGAGTGCAGGAAATGAATGACCAGTGCTGTGCTGTTTTTTTTTTTTGGGGGGGGCGGGGGTAAACTCATAAAAAGTGTGACAAAAATGAGATGAGAAAAAAAATCATAAACCGGAATCATACGAAAGTCGTAGATTCAGTGGCCACTGAGCTTCTTCCTCCTTGACAGAGGGTGAAATGATACTCCAACTCTGCATTCAAGTAAAAGCACAAATACTTGTTTGCAAATACAAATACTCTTTGCAATTCCACCTGAATGAAAGGTGCACCAAAGTAAATTGGATGCTGTACTTGAACCATTTAGAGTATCGGCATAGTTTTGCTCTCTTTTTGAAGAGAACACTTTGAATTTTTCTCCTCAACTGTCAGAATCTTTTTAAGTGCTACCGGCACTGAATTATGGAAGTTTGAATACATAAAAGGTCGGCCGTGGGTCGGCCTTCTTTTACGCCGGGGGTCTGCCTATATGCCCAAGAAGAAAAAAAAAGGGTACATTTGACAGAGGATAGCAGAAGACCTTCTTGAAATATGGATTCACGGCGACAAGCGATTCCCACAATGTGTGCGCTCAATGCAGACTTCAAAAGTGATTTGTCAACAAATGTAAATGCCTTGAGAGCCTCATACTTGGTGGCTAACCACTTCGCTAAGGCTAAAACCTCATTCAATATTAATGAACAAGAAAAAAAGCAACCCTGTTGATTTTCCTAATAGGCGAAGCAGCATGTGGCTCATTGACTCGTGGGCCAAAAGTGGCACTGTAACCAAGTGGCGCCGCCGCTGCTGGCTGATATTATGCTCCAGCAAGAGCGGGGGTGGCAGCTGTGGGCCGGGGGGTGTCCTGCGCACCTCATATACGTCACCCTCCCCGGCATCCGCGTGTCCCCCGGGGGACCGCGTCATGACATGCGCACGGCCGTCCGTCTACATTTCGCACACGTGTGGAAGCTTCTGGGAAATGTGCACCTGCAGCATATGCCCCCCACCCCCCCTTCAAACGATGGATGTGTTTGGACTCAACCAAAGGGCTCAGTCATATTGGCTGTTCGTTGCCGATGATAAAGAATGCATGCGTTTGTAAAGTGTTTTATTGTCCATCTACACGTTCAAAATATCTTGCTGAAAAGGGTTTTGGCATTGCCACATAGATGCTAACCTTGCTAGCCTGACTATGGGGTTTTGCATTGTTTGATGGCCTGAAGCTAAAGTGACATGTCTAAAGCAAAGCAATGCAGTTGTTGTAAATGTACACCGTGCAATTCTGTTACCTTATATGAGTGGCAACAGGTGAGCTCACAGGCTAATTGTGCCTTGTGTCATCTGTCATCAAATGGAATCTGAATTTCCCACAACAATGAAAGCTGTGAAGTTGTTTCATTTCAGTCAAAGTCCTCATGAAGTTCTTTTAAAGGGTTCGAAGTGTCAGATTGACAGCGAAGCAAAACACTGGAATGAACGTGTGACCGAGGACTCCCGATATAACACGCCCGCCCCTCTCCTCGCCTGATCGACGCCCCCCCCCGCCATCCCACCCCACCCCCACCGCAATGGATTATAAATCACGTGGCCATGCCACAGCTTGTTTGTTTTTTTTGTTCCCTTGGCGACGCTCGCCGTGAGCCAGACGCTCCCTTTGCTCAACTGCAGCCACTCGCTGGCACTTGACTCCTGGTCGTTCTGTCGCCGAAAAGTGCCTTGTTATTGTTGTTGCCACGCGCGCACACGCACACGCACACATGCACGCGCACACGGCATTGGACTATTAGGATGTGTGATGACACGTAAACAGCAACACCGACTGACCGACAGCCCTGCGCTATTATTATTGTCCGGAGCCGACACGGCAAATGCAGAATGCGAGGTCAAGCACAATCTTGGACAATGAGCCGCATGCTGCTTCACCGACTACGAATGTCATTGCGGTAACACGGGAGGAAACGCATTGTCTTTCTAGTTCATTTCATGTGAGAAAGAGGTGAGCTTGCGCAGAGCAAACACACGGAATGTAGTATACGGTACATGCCGAGGCAAAATCTTGGCTGATGAACCACGTGCTGCTTCACCTCGCACGGACGTTGTCGTGGCAACGCTCTCAAAATGAGGGCAATCAACGCAGGGGAGGAAATGGAGGCGAGAGAGAAGAGGAGAGATTCGCAGAGCTAGTGCACGGCATGCAGTACGCACCGTCTTGGGTGATGAACCACATGCTGCTTCACCGAGTTGTTGTTGTTGTGGCAATATTACATACGTTATCACAAAAAAAAGATTGTTTTGCCGGTCCGTTCCTCGTGTTAAAAGAGGAGAAATTTACAGCCATGCAGTATACACGCTTGAGGATCACATTGAGCGGTGAGCCGCATGCTGCTTCACCAAGGATGCTAGGATCCTTGTGGGGACCCTAAAAGCCAGGACCCTTGTCTTCCCCAAAAAACGTGTTCCGGGTTGCAACCGGCAAATGTTATTTTGGCCCTGCGCTTCCTGAAGAAGACAACGTTGCCCCCTGCGTCTCGAGTATCAGTCGAGCCAGCATTTTCCGTTGGCGCGGGCCGGCCAGCGGCCGCCGGATCGCGTCTCGCGCCGTTTGAGCTTATTTGGGCCACATTAAATATAAGCTCATCGCGCCGATGCCGGCCGGCGGCGGTGGTCCTGTTTCTTCAAGTGTGAGCGAGGGGACACCGGCGGGTTCCCCTTGCGACAGGAATAGCGCCATGATTTCATGAATGAGGGGCTCGCAACCCGGGGGGACGGGGGGGGGGGGGGGGCGCATTTGTCACGGGGCTCTGGACAAGCTCGAGCGAGAAGACGGCTGCGGAGGCTTGCTGGAAAGAGCGTGAAAAGTGGGAGCTTCCGTCCGTGTTGACTGAAGCGAAGCGTTGGACGGACGGACGGACGGACGGAGGCAGAGGCAGCCGGCCGGTGTCATCTGCTCTTCCGACTTGGGGAGGGCCGTGCAGTTTAAAATGGTGTGAATATGATAGCCGCCTCTGCCCACTGGCGTGACCTATGCAAGGGGGAGAGCCGCCTGACACGGCCAGGCTTTAGTCCGACCAAAGGACCGCGCGGAGCAAGCGTAGCGGCGTCGGCAACCAGCTCCTTTCTGGGGTCAGGGGGGGGGGGGGGGATCCCCGCGGGAGCTGACGTGAACGTGACAGTCCGCATGAGAAAGGAAAGCTGAGAGGTGAGAGGTGAGCGGTGAGCCTGCAAAGGGCGAAAAAGATGACGGCGGTGTCCGAGGAGAACCGCGAGGAGAACCGCGAGGAGAACCGCGAGGAGAACGGCGGGGGGAACGGCGGGGGGAACGGCGGGGAGACCGCGGCCGCGGCCCCGGCCCCCTTGTCGGCCGACGACTCGGAGGAGCAGGAGCGTAGCGAGAGGGTGGTCATCAACATCTCGGGCCTGCGCTTCGAGACCCAGCTCAAGACCCTGTCGCGCTTCCCCAGCACGCTGCTGGGGGATCCCCGCAAAAGGATGCGCTTCTTCGACCCGCTGAGGAACGAGTACTTCTTCGACAGGAACAGGCCCAGCTTTGACGCCATCCTGTACTACTACCAGTCCGGGGGGAGGCTACGCAGACCGGTGAGCGTCCCCGTGGATATTTTCCTGGAGGAAATCAAGTTCTACGAGTTTGACGAGGAGACCGTGGAGCTTTTTCGAGACGACGAGGGTCTGACGAGGGAGGAGGAGCGAGCTCTGCCTAACAACGAGTTCCAGAGACAACTCTGGCTCCTGTTTGAGTATCCGGAAAGTTCCGGACCCGCTCGGATCATCGCCATTGTCTCGGTGATGGTCATCCTGATCTCCATCATCATATTCTGCTTGGAGACCTTGCCCGAGTTCCGGGAGGTCCCCGCGCCGGCGCAGGAGCTCCACGCCAACGCCAGCGGTCACGGAAAGGTGCGCAGTCCCTTCACCGACCCCTTCTTCATGGTGGAAACGCTGTGCATCGTGTGGTTCTCCTTTGAGTTCACCATGAGGTTCCTGTCCTGCCCCAGCAAGGCGGCGTTCTTCAAGAACATCATGAACATCATCGACGTGGTGGCCATCGCGCCCTACTTCATCACGCTGGGATTGGACTTGGCCGAGCACCAGGGCAGCAGCCAGCAAGCCGCCTCGCTCGCCATCCTGAGGGTCATCCGGCTGGTCCGCGTCTTCCGCATTTTCAAGCTCTCCAGACACTCCAAGGGTCTGCAGATCCTGGGCCAGACCCTCCACGCCAGCCTCAGGGAGCTGGGCCTCTTGATTTTCTTCCTCATCATCGGCGTGGTCCTCTTCTCCAGCTCGGTGTATTTTGCCGAAGCCGAGGACCCCGAATCTGGCTTTTCCAGTATCCCCGATGCCTTTTGGTGGGCGGTGGTGACCATGACGACGGTGGGCTACGGAGATATGTGCCCCAGCACCATCGGGGGCAAGTTTGTGGGCTCCTTGTGCGCCATCGCCGGCGTGCTCACCATCGCGCTACCGGTGCCCGTCATCGTGTCCAACTTCAACTACTTCTACCACCGCGAGAACGACGAGGAGGATCGCTTGCAGTACGTGCACGTGACCTGCGGGCAGCCGCACGCCTCGTCCGGGGACTTCAACCCCAGCGCAAGCGAGCAGTCCCTGTCCAAGACCGAGTCCTACCGGGAGGACGACCTGGAGAGCCTGACCCGGATCGAGATCTACGCCGGGAAGCTGACCGACGTATGAGAGGAACGGGTGGCCTCGCGGTGAGTCGGCTCGGACTTCCTTCGGCCCGACCGGCTAGCCGGCCCGCAATGACGTCAGCGTTTAGTCGTCCTGTGAAGGCTTGCTCCGAGTCGGACTGGCGCAACGTGTTCCGTGGCCATCTGCAAATACGTTTCAGAATCTGCATCTCTGGGGAGGAGAATGCGCTTTTTCCAAAATGTTTGTGATTGAATTGGAAAAAAAACTGCTGTGAATGACGCACAATGGCACCGTTGCCTGCTCGTATATTTCCTTTTTGTACGGAATTGTTGGGCTGCCTTGCAATTGGAACTGGCGACCGGTCCGGTCAAGGCTTTAAGGCCTGGATAGACCAAAGCCACGTCGGAGGCGGCGACGCGTCGTGCCGTCTGAATGCGCCGTCCGATTGGCGTAGCGGCCACCGTCGGAGCCCGTCAGGAAGCGTCTGGTGGGCGTTTCAGCATGCTGAATTGCTGTCATGACATTTGCTCACTCCGATTGGCTGTCAGCTAGCAAATCAGCGCTCGGAGCACCAGCGGGGAGTGACCAATGCGGATAAACGGTGAGCGCGCCTTCGCTGCCTTCATCTTCTTCCAAGTACAAGGGCGAGGCTTGACAATGGAAGTATTTCCCGTGTCAAGAACGTGATGGTTTACTTTGCGTGGGAGTTCATCGTGAGCGAAGAATAGAGCCGAATGCATGGTTTACGTTTTTGTAATCCGCCCCCCGGCCAAGAGCTTTCCGGTCGGAGCTTTCTAACCGTGAGAAATGGTGACTATCGCCGCCGATGGTACGGAAGGGTATTACACGCTGTGTCGCCGTCTGTCGTCGCGGTGCGCTTCGCCAGCGTGACGTGCCCACAGCCGGCCGGACGCCACGGGGTGGAAGCGTCCGTCGCCGTTGGTCAACGTGGTTTTGGTGTATCGGGGCCTTAAGATTAGGTGCGGGACTGCACAATCGCACTCGTGATTCTAGATTCTACCCGATGACATCTTATGCATGCGCAGAAGCTACTTATTGGCGAGCGTCGCCGCGGTGTGTTTTTCCAGCGTGACGTGCCGACAGCCGGCCCGACGCCACGGGGGGGAAGCGTCGGTCACAGTTGGCCAACGTCGGATTGGTCCATCTAGGCCTTTACCCCAACAGCTGGCTGGGGAAGGAAAGGCCCCAACTCACCCGTGAACCCTAACGAGGACAAGCGCCACAGGAGTGAACAGAAACCTGCTCTTAGCTGAAATGTGTGTGTGTGCATTTTTATAATACATTTAATAGTATAAATGAACCATTTATTTCAGAAAATTCGCAATTCTTTATCTCACTAATATTTCCTTCCTTCCTGCAGGCCAAAATTGTCAAACAATTTACACGCCTCGCCTTATAAAGTTGCAGGTCAGAAAATTAGGTGCACTTGCAAAGTCCAAGACAAGAGCGAACATTTTTCTTCTTGTGTGCGCACCCCATAAAATAAAGCTGAAAATCATTGTTGCGTCGGAGCGCAGTTGCGTTCACGGCTTTGCGCGTGGATCTTTCCAAGGACGGGAGCTCACTTGCAAAGACGATGTCGTATGCCGTGATTTAGAAGCGTTACGAGTGCTTAGGCGCCTTATTTAGGCTGTTTTGGAGCGCGTGATAGCGCTCGTGCAGGATATTAGTGTGGGAAGAGCGCCACCCGGTGGATACCCGCTGGAAGCACTTTTGCAGCGTTCACTTCAGACATGCAGTCAAAACAACAGTTCAAGGAACAAAAGTAAAAAAAGCATTATACTGTATGTGCATTCCAAAAAATATGCATGGTAAGTTGATTGGATACTCTAAATTGCCCCTAGGTGTGATTGTGAGTGCGGATGTTTGTCTCTGTGTGCCCTGCGATTGGCTGGCAACCAGTTCAGGGTGTCCCCCGCCTACTGCCCAAAGACAGCTGGGATAGGCTCCAGCACGCCCCGCGACCCTTGTGAGGAGAAGCGGTACAGATAATGGATGGATGGATGTTTGCTGTCAAAACAGTTAGCTATCTAGCTAACTGAAAGCAGGCCATGAGATCATCAAATGCTAATATTAGCCCAAAATGTCCACCCTTCAGCAAGCGCACATATTTTGCAGTTTGCATGCATTTTGTCTTTCTTCATCGGAGGCTGAAAGCAGTATGGTAGAAAACAAATATTTATTCTTCAGTTTCATCATTTTTATCATCACATCATGTTTGAAGTTGGATGTTGTCACGTTTAACTTGCCCACTCTGTCATAATGCATTTACAATCGATATAAAAATCTTTCGCAAATGTGAAATATATATATGAACTAGCACACAGTTAACTTGCTCACTGACTCGCTTTGCTACATTACTGAAGGCGCACCGTGGAATGCTAGCGTTAGCTAAAAATGTCCACCCAGTCGTGCTCCAACCTGGCAGCAAGTTCACATATTTTCTTGTTTGCATGTACGTCTGCTGACGAGCTCATTTTTTTCCGGGTGTGTTCTATTTCAGGAGGAGATGCTGAAGCTTGACTTTTTCTTGTGATCCATGGAGACATCTCACAAGAAGAACATCTGGAAAGGTTTGCCCCGACAGACGATGAAAAACTTTGGGGGGGGGGGTGAAATATTGCTGTAAATATTTTCTATGCAGCTTGTTGAAAACGAACAAGAACTTTCTGAGAACGCTGAAGAGGATTGCCATTGTACATGCCATCATATATAGTATTTATTTTTCTAACCTGTATGTGAACTTAATTTAATTTTTTTTAAATAAATAAATGCTGAGTCATCAGGGACAAAATGTTTGTTTGGTGAAATTGTACGAATGCATTCTTAACACAACAGTCACTTCCTTTCGGCGCCTTCTATGTGGACGTTACCCCCCCGCCCCCAATCAGACTTCAGCGTTGATGCGTTGCCATGTTAAGATATTCTGCCCAGGCCCTTCACAGTCGCAAGTGCTGGTCCAAGTAACACACAAACTCCTTTAGCAAATAGACAATGCGAAAATTGACGTCAACAAAAATGTTCGCCAAAAAAAGGAGACATTCTGAAATGGTGATGCTCTTATGAAGGCAACGGTTGGAAAAAACGGGACTTTGCGTTCTCTAGTGGCGGAGCATCGAATTGCTCCTCGTGAGCACAGCTTGAAGCGCCAATGACACAGCTGCCCCCAATTTGGGAGAGGAGCAATTGACTTGAAAATGACATTGGAGGAAACATTACGTCCTGGCACATTTCCACACCTTTTTGCCAACGGTTTTCCGGTGAGTCAGCAAGGACACACACACACACACACACACGCACGGACGCACTCCCCCCCCCCCCACTCAAATACAAGAATGAAAATAATAAGAAAAAAAGAACAAGATGGTCCGAGCACATTGTAACTGTACAAAAATGCGCTTGTACTGCAAACAGGAAAGAACAGGTTCAGCGTGATGCACTCAAATCAACAATATCAATTTGAAAGGAACAATGTTAACAATAAAATGCGTCTGAAATATGAAATAGTCAAAAAGCATGAAGGTACAAAAGGGGCCAGTTCTCTTCACAGCTTGAGCACGGTGAGATGTGACAAGAATTATTCCAAATATGAATATAACTTCAACATTACAATAGAAATGTCAATGAATACATTTGGCCAGAGATAAACAAACGCTATGGTCCAAAAAGTGATTCTGTCCAGCAAAGCTATAAGCATGCAATCATTGGTTGGGATGAAATAAACGATCATTTCAACAATACAGTCAAACGAAAAATGCTAAAGTGTAAATGTAATTGACTGCATCGGTATGATGTAAACAAACAGGAGTTGGGCTCCTAATGTATAGTGATAGGGTGCTATCAAAGAAACAAGTATGTTATGAATTCCTCACATGCAGGTGATTTTTTTTTATGGCCGCAATTAGCCTCGTTTGAATGTGCGCACATGAGTCAATGGCATGCAGCCATGTGGTCCCGAGGCGCCCGCCAAACATAATCGATGGATTTGACTTTTTGTCTTTTGAGCCTTTTTGCGCCGCATGTGCTGCGCCTGCGCCTGCTTGCCTCTGCGTTGCACGACTTGTGCTTAAGCTGCTGCTGCTGCTTTCGAGGGTCGCTCTGCATTGCGTCGAAAGCTGCAACTCCTCCTCCTCCTCCTCCTCCTCCTCGCCCCCCCCCCCCCCCCGCATCCATCCATGCGTCCACTTGCGTGTGAAAACGCCGCAGAGGAAGCATTCTGTCCATCAGCTGTGCATTTCTTCCTCTTCTTTCGCCCTGTTTTTTACGTTCGACAAGACCCCCCCCCCCCCCCCACACACACACACACATACAGTGGATGGGATCCTGCTCACTCGCTGGCTCTCCGCCGGTTTCTGCTGATGTATGGCTCCTTTAATGTAGCGCCCCCCCCCCACCCGCACCCCCCCCCCACCCCCTTCCATCCTTCACCTTCCCCCACCCTCCCCTTTTGGAATTGCAGCGTAAAAAAAAACACACACACACATCCACGCGCAAAAAGCCACATCTCCTCCCGCAGTGCACTGTGAGGGAGCTCCAGCCTGCATGCTTCCTCCTCTTCCTCCCCCTCCTCCTCTTCCTCCTCCTCCTGCATCCCGGCAGCCATGTGATTGTTTTGTTTTGCTTCGGTTCTTATTATTGCAGTTTTTCTCCCCTCCCCATCTCCATCCCTCCACCGGACGGGAGCTGCCATGTGAAAGGCTTCACATGGGTGCTTTGAGCTTTGAGTCGACCTGCACCTCAGCCGCCAACGTCACCTCGAGGTAAGACACGCAACGCACGCACAAGTGGCGTACTGCATGCTCTCTTGAATTCCCAAAAAAAAAAAAAAAAAAAAAAAAAGACAGAACGCCGCCACGCCTGTGCACCTACAAAAAAAAAAAAAAAAGAAAAAAAGCTGCGTTCTGAAATGTGATGCGTCAAAAACTGCGTCTGCCCTTTCGAGCTCCGAACTTGAGCGGCGTGTCATGCAGTGACGAGGCAAGTGCAGTGACGGACGGGGACACTTTTTGCAAAGCCTTTCCTATACTGCATGCGTGCATGTGGAAGCGCCTCGCTAATTGAGCCTGAGAGAAGTCGAGAAATAAATAAGTAAAGTGGAGAAAATGCTGAGCAGGCAAATATCTTTCTGTGTTCGCTGTTTGATGCCATTATCCCCCCCCCCCGCCCCCCACCCCACCCACCTCCTCCTCCCCCCCCTCCTTCTGCTTCCCTCTCTCCTCTCTCTCTCTCTCTCTCTCCCCGGGCGGCAGAAGCAGCGGTGTTGGAGAGCAGCAATGGTCAAGTCAGCGAGAACCGCAGTGGAGCCGCACTGAGGCAAATTCCGCCAAGCAGCCCCGCGTGCGTCGGGGGTGGGGGGACGTGGCAAGCGCAAGGGCAAGCGCAAGCGCAAGCGCAAGCACTCGCGCGGGGCGCAGGGAGCCGAGAAGGTCCTAATCGGTCCTAATCGGCCGGCGAGCCCGTCAGGACCGAGCGCATCCCCGAGCGGCGCGCCGTCGTCCAAAATGACGGTGGTGTCGGGAGACAACGCGGACGAGACCTCGGCGGCGCCGGGCCACCCCCAGGACGCCTACCGGCCCCCCGAGCACAACGAGCACGAGTGCTGCGAGCGGGTGGTGATCAACATAGCCGGCCTGAGGTTCGAGACGCAGCTCAAGACCCTGTCGCAGTTCCCGGAGACGCTGCTGGGCAACCCCAAGAAGCGGATGCGCTACTTCGACCCCCTGCGCAACGAGTACTTCTTTGACAGGAACCGGCCCAGCTTCGACGCCATCCTCTACTACTACCAGTCGGGCGGGCGGCTGCGCAGGCCGGTCAACGTGCCCTTGGACATGTTCTCCGAGGAGATCAAGTTCTACGAGCTGGGCGCGGACGCCATGGAGAGGTTCCGGGAAGACGAGGGCTTCATCCGGGAGGAGGAGCGACCGCTGCCCGAGAAGGAGTTCCAGCGGCAGATCTGGCTTCTCTTCGAGCACCCGGAGAGCTCGGGCACGGCCCGGGGCATCGCCATCGTCTCGGTCATGGTCATCCTCATTTCCATCGTCATCTTTTGCTTGGAGACCTTGCCCCAGCTCAAGGAGGAGCCCATGGGCCACCTGGAGACGGTGGGCAACGTCACCACCTACCACAAGCCCAACATCCTCACCGACCCCTTCTTTGTCATCGAGACGCTCTGCATCATCTGGTTCTCCTTCGAGCTGATCGTGCGCTTTCTGGCGTGCCCCAGCAAACCGGCCTTCTTCAAGAACATGATGAACACCATCGACATCGTGGCCATCATCCCCTACTTCATCACGCTGGGCACCGAGCTGGCCGAAGACCCCGACGCCGAGGGGGTGGGCGAGCAGGCCACCTCTCTGGCCATACTCAGGGTGATCCGTCTGGTGCGGGTCTTTCGGATCTTCAAGCTTTCCCGCCACTCCAAAGGACTGCAGATCTTGGGCCAGACGCTCAAGGCCAGCATGCGAGAGCTGGGACTGCTCATCTTCTTCCTCTTCATCGGCGTCATCTTATTCTCCAGCGCCGTCTTCTTCGCCGAGGCCGAGGAGCAGCATTCCTTCTTCCGGAGCATCCCCGACGCCTTCTGGTGGGCGGTGGTGTCCATGACCACCGTGGGCTACGGCGACATGGTGCCGGTCACCATCGGGGGCAAGATTGTGGGATCCCTGTGCGCCATCGCCGGCGTGTTGACCATCGCGCTGCCCGTGCCCGTCATCGTGTCCAACTTCAACTACTTCTACCACCGCGAGACGGAGGGAGAGGAGCAGGCCCAGCTGCTCAACGTCAGCAATCCCAACATCCCGTCCGACACCGACTCCAGCCGCCGCGGCTCCTCCCTCGTCAGCAAGTCCGAGTACATGGAGATCGACGGCGACCTGAACAACAGCATCGACAACTTCCGGGAGGCCAACCTCAGGACTGGCAACTGCACTATAGCCAACCAGAACTGCGTCAACAAGAACAAGCTGCTCACGGACGTCTAGCGGCCCGACCGCGGCGGAGCCGAGCCGAGCGGAGCGGAGTGCCCGCTTCGCCCGGGCTCGGTGACGGCCGTCCGGAAGAAGCTGACGTTGTTAGAGTAGACCGCATTTAGATGGGCTGATCCATTCTTCGGACCCCGCTAGTATGTAGCCCCAAATGCCCCCCCCCCCCCACCCCCACCCCTAACTAAACAACTATGGATAACCCCACCTATACACACACAACTAGGCGCGTTAGGATGCAGAGCACACTCTTGTCTCGTCGGCCAATATAATGCATGGAACGCAGAGAAAACAAAGTCATCGCAACCTTGAAAAGGAAGTTGCGGTAGATGTCGGATCCGCCCGCCCCGCTTTGTCCCCGATCTCACCCTTCCTGCAAAAAGCACCTTATAGCGGGACGACCGTAAACTTTAGCGCCGGCTTCCCGGAACGGCGGCGCAGCAGCCCGAGCCTCCCGCATGATGACTGACTTTCCATTTCGCCGACGCATGCGCGCAGACAAGTATACTTCCTGGGCCTCGCCGAGAGGACGCCCTGCGGGGAGGGCCGTCGCCCGCCTTCGGGCAGCGAGTGCGGCGGACCGGGGCTGGACGTGACGTATTTCCGAGCGCAGGAGCGCAACGTGGCGCCGCAAGGGGACGCTTGCCAAACGAGATCATAGCATGAGAAAACGTAAGCGGTCGACCGGTCGACTTTGGCTCCTTTTGTATCCTGGCGTATTTAATGCATGACGCGAGTGAGCAGCTTGTCGCAACTCAGGCACTCTGCGCTGTCCCTCTCGGGTCAGGCAAAGCCCCCAAATTTGCATCGCATTCCCATATGCCCCGAGCCGCGCTCCAACAAACCCAAGTCAGCGCTTTCCGAACGGCATCCGAGCATCGTTCCGAGAGCGCGGCGCATGAGCCCGGCTTCCGCCGGAACATTCGCTTCCATCCCCGCATCAGGTTTGCTTCGCCAGCCCCGATTTGAGCGCCTCCCTCGGCTTTTGGGAACGACGGCGATCCTTCCCACGTGAGTTGCTAGTGCCTTTTGATTCCGTTCGCCGCCGGGACCGGTGGAAGTGCCTCTCGGGAGCGGTGCCGCGCGCCAGGTCCTGCCGCGCCGCTTGAGGTCTTCGTCGGAGAAGGAAAAGAAGCGGAAGGAGAAGGAGGAGCAGAAGCAGAAGGAGAAGCAGAAGGAGAAGCAGAAGGAGAAGCAGAAGGAGAAGCAGAAGGAGAAGCAGAAGGAGAAGCAGAAGGAGAAGCAGAAGGAGAAGCAGAAGGAGCCCGAGCCCGAGCCGGACGAGCGAGTGAAAATCAAAACAAAGCCGCAAGCTGCTTTGGGCTTCGGGGCGACGAACCGAATTTCGGCCATCGGATCTTCAAGCCTGGCTTTCGTTCGTTCGTTCGTTCCTTCGTTCGTTCCTTCCTTCGTTCGTTCCTTTCTTTCTTTCTTTCTTTCTTTCTTTCTTTCTTTCTTTCTTTTTCTCTCTCTTTGCTTGCTTGCTTGCTTTTTGTGTTGTGGCCATCCAAACAGGGTCTCTACCTCAGTCACGTCCTCGCAAACTTGCTGCACAGGCGCATGCAAGCTTCAGTGCAGGGCTTCCTTCCTCGCTTCCTTCCTTCTTTCCTTTTTATTCTTTTAGAGCTTCCTTCCTTCCCTCCCTCTTTCCTTTCTTCCTTCCTTCTTTTGCACTACTTCCTTCTCCATCTGTCTCTCCTTCCATCATTCCGTCTTTCATCATCATTTGTTCCTTACATCCTTGGTACATTGCTTCCTCCCTTCCATCCTTTGTTTTTCCTTGCTTCCTTCCTTCCTGCCTTAATTCCTTCATTTCTTCCTCCCTTCTGTGACTTTGTTCTCTCCGACCTTCCTTCTCTCCCTCCTTCCCTCCTTCCTTCCTTCCTTCCTTCAGCCATAACGCTCCAAACTGCAGTGGTGCAATATTGAATGTGAGCGTCCCAAAGTACCATCGCCTTCACACGAGCACTTAAAGAGGAAACACACAAAAAAAAAAAAAAGCAAAAGGAAAAGCACCGTCTCGTCCTCCGGCTGCATGGCTTTTTCTTTCTGTTTTTGTCACTGACGCTACGCACAATCAGAATGTTGATCTGGAGAGAGATTATTCCGACTCTCCGTCCGGAGGAACTCTTTTGGACGTTGGTTCCTCAAAAGCAACACGAGGCGTGTGTGTGACACGCACACGCATGCACACACACACACACACACACACACCCCCACACTCACGCACACCCACGCACACACAAATGCTTGACGTCATTCACTGCAGCTCTCGGGCATTAAAGTGCACACAAGAGTGTCAACTTTGCACACCCTTTTAATTTGGGCTGCAGTTTGTCATTTTGAAGAATGACATTAACTATTTATTTTATATTGTAAAATTATTCGACTATTCAATTTGTCACTTTTAGCCATTTTTATGACTTTATGTATGCTGTGCTTTTTTAACCATTGTAGATATACGACTCACTGCAGCAAGGCTGGGTGTCATGAACATCAATTCAGGCAAAATTCTTTTCAAATCAATTTGTTGTCATTTATGCTTTTTAAAAAAAAATTTTTACTATTGTTTTCAATTCGTAGCATTGTAATTTGACCTTAGAATGTAAAGCCGTGTCTCTCAGTGTGTGTGTATATATATATATATATATATATATATATATATATATATATATATATATATGTATATATGTATATATGTATATATATATATATATATATATATATATATATATATATATATATATATATATATATGTATATATATATATATGTATGTGTATATATATATATATATATTAGCTACTCACCCATCTGTGCTGCTGGTTTGGAACAGAGACAAATAATACAAACAATGAAATAAGTCTGATAATCACAGTAATAATGAGGAGGGAGGCGGAGGACCTTTTTTTTCCCGGCACCTTTCTCCAATCGCTGCAAAGCGCTGGATTGCTGCAGTGTTGTGCGAAAATGTGCCAGTCTTGCTGCAGTGGCTGCCCTTCATGGTGCCCGGGCGGGAACACATTGAGTTTTTTTCTTCCCCCTCTGCTTCGTCGAGTATTGTCAGCCGGATGTTTCGTTTTGGGCCGGGGTGGGGGTTGTTGTCTTGGCATCATCGCCTGACTTTGTACTGTAACGCTGACTCAGACCCGCTCAACCTTGCACAAATGACTTCAAAGCAACGATGCCGTTGTGTCCCGTTTTGAGCGCTCATTCTTTCCCCTCCCGTGGCTGACTTTGAACGGTGCTCTCATGCGTCCAATTCCCCGCAACAAAACATGCACTCTGAACAGCAATACATTGTGTCTGGGATGTTTTCCTCGAGCCCGTGTGCGCGTGTGTAAAAATAGGCAAAAAGCGATCTATTTTTGAAGGCCGCAGACGAGAGAGCTGCTAAAACGTGCACATCCGCAGCTCAGGTGAAGCGCTGCTGCACGTGTTGCCAGTAGAGTTGAGCCACTGAGAGCTAGCGTGGGCTAACTCCAATTTTGGAGAGAGCTTCCACGTTTTTCTGCCATCAATCAAATCTGTGGGGTCTAAATCGCGGATTTTTAAAAGTAGAAGTAGACCTCAGACCGGGTGAAAGCGGGCCTAAGTTGTGGTGCAGCTGGTCTAAGACCATTTTGCTGGCTTCGATGGACAGATTGTGTGCGGTGGATGTCATCATATGTCCTTCGGAAATATGACCTCAGCTGACGTCCGACCCTCTGAATCTTTGTGCAAATCAATTCAATGAATGCAATTGTTATCATTATTATCATTTATCATTGATATATTTTTACAAGGCTGTGTTGCACCCACCTCCAAAAACGCCCAAAGTGAGAAAGTCCGCCCAAGCGCGCCGTTAGACTGCACTTTGCGCTGGACTTGCGCTGGGCACCAAACTAGGGCCCCAAGTCTTTAGCGGTCTCTGAACCTCACCAGAGGCAAAGCAAAATTCCATGGGCGTGGCCATCTTGGAAACGAGAGTTGGCCCCGTGTTGTGCTGACGGATACGGGACATTAATTGCCAAATGCAGTCATGGAGGACCATGTCCAAATTTGTAACAAAAGCCGCATTTTGACCAGTAGTCATCTGACACATAAGCTTCCTCTTCATTCATTTGTGCACTTGAAAGCGGAGTTTGCAGTTTTCAAAGTGCTCGCAAGAGTTGAATGTAGCTGCTCATTTTACTGCTCCCTCACTCACTGATGCGCACCGGCACCATTTTCAAACATGTGATTAGGAAAGTGTGTCGTAGGGATCAAAAGTCAGATCCAGCTTCCGCAAAATCGCAGCGCTACTATTAATTAAAAACACTCAGCTTGCATTAGCATTAGCATTAGCACAGCATCAGCCACGTCTGCTATGTTGGTGTCGGAACAGAATAAGTCATGAGTAACACTAACTTACAGTTTTACTTTTTGCCATGGGCTATCAATTCAAAATCCAAAAGAGGCTCAAGTAGAAATGTTGCTCATTTTGTATTGCTTCTGAATGTTCATGTTTTTTGTTGGCCTGTTTGCAAACCAGGGATGGGCATTTTCTAGTTTCATTGTATTCAAATGTTCTCATTTCAGCAAAGCTCCCGGTCTTTGGTCACACCGCCTGCTTCTGATTGGTTGTTTTTCTCGGGCGCGGTAGTTTGTTCCAAATGAAATTTGAGGTACAGGATGGCGCCTGAGAGGCTTGAGCTTCTCACTGATCCTTTTCCCGTCAGGTTTACACTGCGCCCGTCCTCCGCTGTTTGCTGACCTGACTGCCACTAGCAAAAATATGTGAATAATTGACACCATGACAAATGCCAAGAAAACAAAAAAT
Organism: Filicampus tigris; assembly: GCF_054856515.1. Lineage (NCBI taxonomy): Eukaryota > Metazoa > Chordata > Actinopteri > Syngnathiformes > Syngnathidae > Filicampus > Filicampus tigris. Next base: position 29,497,402 of record NC_141220.1, read on the forward strand.
GCAAATTCAATAATGGCTCCCCCCCAAAATCAGAAAATGCTTTTAGTTAGTTTTAGCCAATCTGACAAAAAGTGATTTGTTTGAAAAAGGCAAACCCTCCCTTCGTTTTCCAAATGAAGTTCGGCCGCTCTCGTTCTCGGCGGCTCGGCTAAGGGCCAACGTGCACTTTGTGACGACCATCACCTGCTCAACTAGTCTGAGAACGTCTTGCAAACAATTGGTTGCCGCAAACAGCAGCAAATGCCGCAAATCGGCCGCAAAAAGATCAGCACGTGGCCGGACATATTGGCCAAGTATCTTGTCCGCTTTCCGTTGTTGTGGCACTTCACATGGGTGAGTGCGACGTTACCCGGGAAGACATGAGAAGAGATGTCAGGGTTTTTTTGGGGTTTTTTTTCGGTTGTTATTTTCTGCATATTCCCACCGCTAAAGCTGCTACGATTGTATTGTATCTCTTGAGGAATCGCGCTGCATGGTCCACACAAGACTGCATGAGCTTTGCCTTTCAACAATGACCACATGCTTTCTTTTCCTTTATTGTTCTTCTCATTTTGGACAAAGAAACCCTTGCCTCCGTATGTTACCCCCCTACCCACCACCCCCCACCCCCCTTGCCGGAGTTGTGACCTCATCGCACGGACGGCGGTGGGCTTTTGGAGCGTGGCGTCCGTTCAGGGTTTCGCTGGCAAAAAGAGGCGAGCGAGGACGTTTAAGGGCTACAAGTCGTTGCTCACACTCAACTGTCTCCAATGAAAACAACACATACACAAAAAACGACGCCGCTTTGTGCTTTGGAGAGCTAGCTTGGCGTGCGTTGGGCAGATGTGATGGCTGGCGGCAGGCCCCTTTGGAGCAAAAACAATATAAGGACATTGGAAGTTTTCCTTTCACGCCCCAAGCAAAGCAAAGTGATTGTATCCAAGCATCATTGTCATGTTGTGTTTACTGAGGATTATGCGAATGAATGTGTGTGAAGACAGAGGCATGGTCTGAGATCTATGCAAGGGTACTCATTCTTTTTCTTTGGTTTTTTGGGTTTTATTATATCACTCATGATTTTGTCTTCTATTTACTCCAATAAATTTTTAAGGATCTGCTGGTGTTTCTTTTGTTTTTGAATTGGTCAACATCCTCATCATCCTATGCGAAGGAAGTCGTAATGTTACCAAAAAAAAAGTGTCAGGAAGTTCAAAACGAGTGAGGCTGACGAAATACCAAATGACAACACTGGCACTCGTTCTACACGCAACTCCTGTGACACATTTTCGAACTCCAGTTTATTTCTTTCCATTGTCCGTTACGTTTTGCGATGTTTGACCAAATTAACCATTGTTGCCTCACATCTCGGATTCAATATAGCAGGTCATCTTTATGGATACATTGATGATGTTATTTTTCTCTACAGAAAAAAAAGAAATATTCACCCAAAAACACAAACACTAACATATCACAGTTGGGGAACTTAAATGCAGCAGCAGCAGCAGCAGCAGCAGCAGCAGCAAAATGTGTCTCACTCTGTAGCAGTTAACATGCTAAGCTAGTTGTAAGAATCCCCTCCAATGCTACGACAGCTCTAGTTAGCGCCGCTGCCGTTCTCTTGCTTCATCGTTGACGCCGCCGCCGCCGCCATCAGCGTTTTGCCCTCTCAGCAGCATCTCAAACAATCAATACACTTGTCATGTAAGACAAATGTACTCGTATCGATCATCTCCATGCAACTCACTGACTAACTAACAGCTGTCCGCATGAAATATTCAGCTTGATTTCTGCCACTTGTTTAGCCAAGCTGATACGCCAGATGTTGACGCTGCTTATTTGAGGGCTGAAGCACGCATACTCTGGACTTGGCTATTCATGCTAATAGCATGTTGACATTACATGGATTCAACAAAGAAATTGTCGTTTGAAAATAAACACATACAAAGTATCATAAAAAAAAGAATAATGATCATTTAGTGTAACGGGACTGAGCCTCGACTGCAGGCCAAGACTGCACAAAGGGCGTTACGGAATCGTATCGCAAGGGGCCACGTCGGTATCTGTTGAGTAAAAGTAGAAAGACCTTTGAAAAATAAATACTCGAGTTCATTCGGAAACCTGAAAAATTGACCTGAAAACAGTAACAAGTTCCCACCACGAGGAAGCGTTTGAGGAGATGTGGCCAGGCGGGCAAAATATGTGTGGGCAGACACACGCACACGCACGCATCCGCACACACTCTCGAGGCGGCAGAATGATTCACTCCTACTTGTGGCCATGCTGCGAGAACGTTGGACGGCAGATGGTGAGTGTCTCTCTGCTTTGCGTCCTGTACGGTGACCTCGACGCAACGTGACAGCCTCGTCCTCTGCAAAGGCGCTCTGCTCGCTCTGCACGCAGACAGGCGGAAAGGCGGGCGGGCGCTTGGCCAAGCGGGCCCTCCCTGAACATTGTTGAGAATATTTTGCCCCTCAACTGTGTCACGAGTCAGAACTGTATACAAGGTAACCAGAAATCTGCACCACTGCAAAATGACATTCACACCATACACATATTTTAAATCAATGTGCAGTTGGATCGCTAGTCAATATTTCACAAATATTCCTTCACATCTTTTTAAATTGTTGGGTTTTTTTGGAGGGGATGGGGGAACCCCCATTTTCCATGGGAAACATTTATTGGAGGTTTATTCCCGTGGGGTTTAAAAAAAAGAATACTTTTCTTGTTGTTGTTGTTTTCCCAATGCATTTAGATTTGGCCTCAATTAGCACGCTACCAAACTGCTACTAACTCGAACAACTTTTAGCGCAGATTTTCACAGCCCGGTCCTTATCCTCGGCAAAGAGCGGCGTCCACCATACGGTGGTGCCTCAACATACAAGTTTAGTCATCCTCTGACGCTACACATAGCTCAAAACATTGTAAGGCTCGTGTCTTGCGAAGTCGTAGGAATTGTTCTTGTGAAATGACATCAAATAGGGCAAAAATGATTTTGAATCTAGAAGTAAGGCAGGAATGAAACCTATTTGACATTTTTCATGACTGCCGTGCTTCCTGCAGCCTTTCCATGTTAACGACACCCCCCCAAAAAATGCTCAGTGGGCACTATTGGATCACCCATGCTGGAAGAGTGAAAAGCTCCCGTGGGCTGGCAACGACATGCTCCAACTACGCCCCCCCCCATCGGAGGCCCGTTCTGGCTGAGCCACTTCCTCTTTGCATTACCTCCATCGGGGTGGGTTGCTGACACACTTGTTTAATAATTAAGGCCACAGCCTTCATTTCCTCTCAGTCAAGGAGTGCTGAGAGGCCTGGCGGCTAGCTTTTGCGCCTACAGTGTAGTACCACAATGCGCCACAACATGATGGGCAGCACTGAGCACTACTGGAAGAGATGGAGTGGAATTAAAAACACAAAACAAGAAAAAGAGGCAGAGAAGTTGTTCCCACAGAGCAGAAAGAACACATGCCTGTGAGTACTGTCGTGTGCACGTGTTTCAACATTTTCACTAGCGTCATCAATGCTAATTTACTTTAGCCATCTATGGTGTTTCACCTTATTTGTTACCATTAAGATAGCAGTCTTTTGTTAGATGAAATCAGATTAACATTACGGTCTTTAAATTCAACAATATGACACTATACCCGTTTTGATAACTTGACACAAATGAAAAAAAAAATGGACACAAAATAGTTTTGCTCTTTTATTAGCAGAGGTTCCTAAAGCTGTGCTAATGTTGTGAACTAATTACCCCAAAGTGCTAAATTAGCCAAAGTGAAAGAAAGTCTTACTGGGATGTCTTTTGTCAGATCAGACAAGCCAGACGCTGGTGCTGTCCCTTTTTCTTCCTCCTTAAAAAGACGCCCAATTCTCAGCCAACAAGATCAGTCCATCAAATCAATTAGACCTCTGTTGCATTTAGGGTTAGACGCGTACTTGAACATATGGAACATAACATGGTGGTGGTAATGCGACGGTCTGGGGCTGCTACCTCCTCCGGGACCTGGATGACTTTTTGTCATCGATGGAACCACAAATTGCTGTGGCACGACCTTAAAAAGCCACAGGGCCATGCAGCTTTGAATTGTCCCCCCCCACCCCCCACCCACCCCCCTCATACACCCAATCCTCATTTAAAAAGTGCATTTTATGTTTAGTTTGGTTCTCTCTCTGATACTTACATTTGTTTGAGGATCTTGAACATTAAAGTGGGGACAGTATGCCAAAGAAAACAAGTATTTGAGAAGGGGCAAATACTTTTGTGGACAGCATTGTATCTCTGGCTCTGTGTCTATGCGGCAGGGAAGAATGTGAGCCTCCTGCTCGTCCTTGCGGCATCTCAGTTTACATCCAGCACGCGGTCCGGAGCGCCGGTGCCGGTGCAGCGTCAGCATGATGACAAAATGCAAGAAACGTCAGGAAAAGAGCCGCAGTCACCTTCCTGCTTCACTCGCATCCCAACATGGCCACCTGCAAATATTACAGCAATTAAGTTGGAATAGGACCAGAACAAAAATGGCACTCATGTTACTGTAAGTACATTTTATGTCATTGTGTCATGTTAGACATGGTGAGGCATGTGCACAGACATTTTTGCGAGCAGGTGCTCAAGGGGGAAAAAAAGGGGCACCCATTGCCAGAATTATTCATACTATTAAGAAAAAAACGGCATCTTTTATTTCAGTCAGCACAACTAACACAGTAAATAGTAACATGATAAACAGAGGAGTTGAAAGAAAGCTACAGTCAATATAAAAGGTTTTTGTGATGGAGGAAGACACCAAGATAAACCACATCAGAAGTTTGTCCACCATTCATGTGACATATAACCTGTCCAACTCAAAAATGTCTGTCAAATATCAGGACAACTAAAGGGGCAGTTGATGAAGGAAAGGGTCATATTTGGTGGGGGGTTTTTTTTCCAAAAAGTATCGATGAATGAAAAAAACAATGGGAAACGTTTTTTAATCCAGGGCTAAAAGGCTGACGCTGCAGCACCACTAAGGGTCGATGTGTACACGTGCCTGCGTCACTTGGCTTTATTCTGCGCCCAAAAAACTGCAAATGTGGGAGTTATAAAAGAGAGGAGAATATAAAAATATCACAAAAAGCCTACTAGAACATCCGAACTTATTTGGGGTTAATCAGAGGCCCTTTCAAATGGTGACAGGTTTGAATGGGACTGTACAGACACATACTTAGTTATAAGAAGAGGGTGTGCACACTTGTGCAACCGCATTGCCTCACTTTTTACTTGCGCTCTCAGATTTTTGTTTTTCCCCAATTGAATTGTGAAGGTTATTTTGCAGGTCACAGTGGCTGCAGAAAACGTTTTGAAATGATTTTTCTTGCTCTGTTTTTTTATAGCATCTGAACAGGGGTGTGTACATATGGTCAACCTACTGGTGGATGATGGATGGATTGACAAACAAACTGTCAAGATAATTAACAGCTGTTTTTTGTTTTTTCAGGAGACACTTTATTTCAAGCATGTACTTACAAAAATATCAGTAACACAATCATCATTTCCTGTGCCTGCAGTTGAAGACCTGTACAGCATTTCAACCCCCCCAAAAACATGAGGGGGTAAAAAAAGGAACAAAAAGTCACAACAAACACTTCTCTTTTTAAGTTTGACAATTCCATTGAGACGTCTGGAATCCTGCGTCGGTCAGTCCAGTGGTCCCGATTAGGGTCAGTCCACAAATAACAGACAAGAAACTAGACACAGTACCCCAAAAAAAAAAAAAAAAAAAAAAAAAAAGTTTACTCCTCATTGAGGAAAGCTGCCTCATGTGTCGCATCAGTCACAGCTCTGGAGTGGCAATAACATTTCCCCAAAACCTTTTGGGGGCGTTATACCATGTTGTTGCTCTCACCAATTTTATCCACCAGCTGAAAGAGAAGAAGGGTGAAGTCATTAAAGACTAGAAAAGCATTTGATGGAGGTTTAGGCCTGAAAATGACTTTTAGGCAAGAGTGTATCATTGTTGGGCAGTCACGGTGAGCGGGTAGACTACTTGTCTGCAAAATTCAAGCTTCTACATGACCGCAATGACTCACATACGCCATTGTATCATTTGGGAATTGACATCAGCACAGCTTTTGAAGATAAAGAAAATAGAACATAAAGATTAGGACGTCAATCTCGACTTGTCTTGCTGATTTGGAGGAAGAGAAATGCCAACACCTTCAAAGCTGGAAAAGTTACGGCATCATTAGCGTGACTCGAGGCGCATTTCCTCGTCATATGCAAAGCTGGGCATCGTCCCTCCGTCCCCGAGTATCCGTCCTGCGTATTTAATCGACCCACGTGGTCCAAATCGGTCGGAGTCAGCCAACCGCCGTCGAGAACGGACTTATCGGACTTTTTCACAAACATGCTTGTTTTCTCCGCTTTGTGGTTAGAAACCAGTGTTTTCGGGGATGCCAAGTGTTCGGCAGCTGATTAGTAAAGAATGGGAAAAGCTGGAAAAAAACAAAAAGGTATTTCCCTACTCAAAGAAGTCTGTCTATGTATATGCAGCCCCACAAGTCCAAACTTGATATTCTGGTGAATATTGTGTTTGGAATAGGAATTATGCAGCAAAGTTTCACAGTTGCTCAGGGCAACCAAACATAGCCCAGCTTCAGAAAACTGGTCAGGGCAATACAGAGGTTTTTGGTTAGCGTGGCTTGGAATACTTACCGTCCTGATCCCTGGTAAACTGAGCAAGGATCCGAGCACCGGGATTCGCCTGATGAAGCCCACCGCCACCGGGAAGAATCCCCTGTCGGAAATGGAGAAAGACAACTTGAGAAGACCGCAACGCAGAGCAAGATGATATCTAGTTGGTCTGTAAAATGGACCTAAATAAAAGGAAAAAGCCGTAGATCTCAAGGAGGACGCCGATGATGGGCCAGCCAATCAGAACGACAAACACGCCTCCGAGGAAGAAGCCGGTGGCTTTGGCTTTGTGCCTCTGAAAGAAGAATCGGAACGTCCGCTCCAGGCCGATGACGAAAGACAATCCCGAGACGAACAGAATCTGAAAGGACGTCAAAGTAGAAGATGAGGAAAACGCGAGTGAGACGCTCACACTTGAGATCAGCTCACGTTTCCGATGGCCAGCAGGGCTTTGTCAAAAAACAGCATCATCCCGAAGATGAGGAAAAACACGCCAAACCCCGTCAGCCCCATTCCGATTTCTGCAGGGGAAAAAATGACAGTCCGACCATGAAGGCATGTGATAAAATATGAATGATACCCTCATATGTTGAAATGTGTTTTTAAAAATGTGTTAAACGTGTGGGGGATGTAAAACGATGTTGTTGTTTTTTTAAAGGTCTCTGTATATCACGGAGTTTCAGCTATAGCAGGTGGTGTGGCGTATTCCCGCGAGAAACGGGGGAATACTCCGCATTTTACATGAAGGAATGTAAGTAAAAATTTTAAAAAATAAAAATAAAAATACAGTATCAATACGACAACAAATGGCCCATATACTTAAACATTTATCGAATACACTTTATGACCTCAAATGAATTGATAAATATATAATATGAACCGATAGTTTCATGCTTGTTAATAACACAAGTTTAATGTGGCATCTTTGACTTCCGCCTTTGCAGTGACGTTTTGAGGCCCTCGGCCAATAGCGTTTGAGTCAACTACCCGCATCCAACTAGCTAAACCGGCTTTTAACGGCAAAATACAAGCCCAAAGAAGCGCCGCCGGAACTGCTCTTACTTTGCGAGTCCGTGAGTGAGATCATGTTGGCCGCTGCAGGCGTGTCTATTTCAGGTGGCCAAGCTCACGGGACTGTTTGACGTTAACGGGGACTAAACTGTTGATTCCTCACACAGTTGCAAGCTAGCTAGCTAGCACTTCACTTGCGCCACGTCCTCGCCAGCCAAGATCGTCTAATCGTGCACATGTCGGCGCAGCCCACTCTGGTGTCAGCTGGTTCACCATTCATTGTTTTTTATTCATGTTTTTTTTTATGCGTACATTGTGTGGCAGTATCGAGGCATTACGGTATATTCAAATAGTTGTTCGCGTTAATAGCAATTTGGTAGCGTGCTTGGTAGAGAAACCCCCACATGCTCAGGCAGAGTGAGTCTTTCACTTCACCCCCATGATAGAATTTTCAGATTAGCTGACGTCACGTTACTAAAATATTTCTTGGGTCTTTCACGTGTATAGCGCTTTTCCACCTTTTGGAGGAATTATACCAATATCTAGACTTAGTATTGTGACTAAAACGGTATTATTTTTAATAACCAGCAAACAGTGGCGAAAGATGTTTAGCTGTGCTCGATTTTAATTTTCGAATCTTGAACTCATACTCCCATGAGCCTTTGGGAACCCGGAAACGCGCAGGACTTGACGTGTTTGGGAGGGTTGGCGACTGGCGTACAAGCAAGCGGCAGCCGGCCTCTCGAGAGGACTTCAATTGCAGCTTGGCAGACAGCATGTTTGGTTAACATTTGCCTTTTAGAACTTCTCGCCATGGGCACCGTTTTTGCCATTCTTCTGGTTTTTGTGGGCTGTTGTAGCAATGTGGTGTCTCTAGAGCTGCTTGTGAGGTTAGTACCGCACACACTTGCATGGACTTGCTGCACTTTGGACCATGCAATGCAACACAAAAGTCAATCGTTCAAATTCAAATATATATATATATATATACTGTACCCCGGGACTTCCATTTACGAGTTGAATGTGACACATGACCAAGCCTTTGTAACTCAAATTATAAAAAAAAAGATGTTACACGTTTTTAGTCAAGAAACAGAACTGCATGCTGTAAAAACATAAGAGAATGTAAAGACATTAGTTATTGTAAGCGCAATGACTGTGCAAAATGACTGTGGAATTCGTGTGTTGGATGTGTACTTTTTGGGGCGCGGCCTAATGAATGATGTCAGGAGCATGAATTGTGGCCTACAGCAGCTGCTTGCAAGTGTTATCATTTCGTTTTTGGGTGTTTGACTGTTTGTCCCATTCCATAAATTGGCTGTCCTTGTCCACATCTGAGGACATGACAGTACTTGTGGGCTTTACACTATCTGGATTTTGGAGCCAATCAGCGAGTTAAAAAAACAAACAAAACAACAACTGTTGATGATAACTGATCACCAATCCAATCAGAAGATGGACCAATCTATATTTCGGATTCTTTTGGGAGGGCAGCACGGAGTGTTGGGGTTTTGTGATGATGTTTACTACCCTATCCAACGAGTTTGGATCGTTGCTTCCTTGCGTTTCTCAGGGAGTTCCCGGGATGTGGCAACATCGTCACATTTGCGCAGTTTGTGTTCATCGCGTTGGAGGGATTCGTCTTCGAAACGCGTTTGGGCACCAAGAAGCCCGCCATCCCCGTCAGGTGAGCCGTTTGAAAGCGTCGCCGGCCGGCGCTTGTGTGTAGTCACCGTCCTTGTCGTCTTTTCTGCTTCCCCGCCAGCAACTACGTGATCATGGTGACCATGTTCTTCACGGTCAGCGTCATCAACAACTACGCTCTCAACTTCAACATCGCCATGCCGCTACACATGATCTTCAGATCGGTAAGAATTGGAGATAGACCGATATGTTTTTTTCAGGGCCGATACCGATTATTAGCAGTCAAGGCGGCCGATAACCGATATTTGGAGCCGATATTAATTTTTCGTCAAAAAGACAATATTGGCATCAAAATCTGAAAAAAAATAAATAAAAAGTCTTACCTTTGTTGAAACGTCTTTAAGCATATGTTTATTGAACAATTTTTCCAGATTTGCATAATGTAGGGTTTTTTTGTATTATTATTACGATCATTTTTTGACAATATACAGCTTTATCAAGTTCTAACAAAAAGTTCATGAAGCACCCACGGTCGTAGTCGGCAGTAAATGAAGTTCTCCAAAATTTCAAAATGATGGAAAATTTAACTTTCACATATGTTTGTTTTGATTTAAACACAGTTTTAAATTGAATTATTATCGGGCATCAGATGTTTTAAAAAGGCAGATGCCGATATTCGTCAAAACGCAGAATATCGGCGCCGATAATCGGCCCGGCCGATAATCGGTCCATCCCTAGTAAGAACGCGTTGGATCTCAACGTCGACTACTCGATCCCAGCCGTAATACAAACAATGAAAGAAGCCGATGTCCCGTCACGTATCCCCATGAAGTGTTGTCGTCGTCGTCGTCGTCGTCATCACCGCGGTGTGATGTGTTGCAGGGCTCTCTCATCGCCAACATGATCCTGGGCATCATCATCCTGAAGAAAAGGTGGGCACCCACCCCGCACGCTTCGGCCCGCTCGCCGCCTCGCACACGGCTTTCGGGATGTGTCTTGGTCTTTTCCGCAGGTATTCGCCCAGCAAATATTTGTCCATCGCTTTAGTCTCGGCCGGCATCTTCATCTGCACCATTATGTCGGCCAAGCAAGTGGTGAGTCGGTTGACACGGAAGAGCGTCGATTGCCATGCGGTCGGTCACGTTGTGAAAAAGCGCCTTTGTGCGTGAGCTGCTCGTTGTCTTGTGTTTGTGCAGAATGTGGCCAACGAGGGCTCGGAGGAGCAAAGCTTTTATGCCTTCATGCGTTGGCTCGTAGGTGAGCTTGCCCGCAACGCTTTTACATCACACCAAACTCCCCCGTCGTGCCTTGACTTAACCTTTCACTTTATTCCGTGACCAAGCTCGAAACTCTCGTTCACTGTTTCTGGGCTCGGGCCAAAGCCCTGTCCGGCATCACGTATGAGTTGCCGTCAGGGTTCAAATGGTTTTGCATTTGTCATTGTAGTCGGTTTTCATTTGGCTTTGACTTTTGTTTTTAAAGCAAGTTTGTTCGTTTTTTGTTTTTTTTTGTGTGTGTGTTCATTCTGTCAGGAATGAATTGTTTTCACGTTCTTCTTTAAAATGTGGAGTATGAGTCGAATGCAAGATGACAAAATATCACTAATTAATGTGTAATCAAGTAGAATTATCCAACAACTGTTGAACCGTCCTTCCTCTATTGCTGCAGACATAGAAAAATAACTCAATGAATACATTCAAAATGAACCCTGGAAGCTCATGTATGAAATCAGTTGACAAGATGAAAACAAAAGGGGAATTTTACTTAGTTTTAGAAACAGAAGATGGTAGACTCAGAATTTTTTTGTAAAAGCATTTTTATTTCATTTAGCAAACTAAAATGCGTTTTCAATTGTAGCTTTGGGTACATCTTAACTATATCTTAACTCTACTAACCTTGGCTGCAGTAAAGCTCGAGTGAAACAATACATTTGCAATATTATGAGGAAAAAGATTGTCATATTTGAGAATGAATTTGCAATATGAGAAAAAAGCGGTGTCATTTTCTAAGAAGAACAACACAATGGCCCATTAAAAATTGGAATATTAGGTGGATAAAAGTTGTCATTATGTGAGTTGCAATTTCAGGAGAGAAAAAAAACAGGAGGCAAGGGAAATATTTTTGACAAATGTAACATTACAAAAACAAAATTGTAACGCTATGAGGATTTGATTTGCTGTGAGATTTTTTGTAAGGAAGTATCACGATAAGAAAAAAATGTGAATTTCAAGAAGGGAAAAACTTAAAAAAAAACACGAAGTTTCAGTCATTTGGCGGGCCACTGGAAAGTCATTTGGTCATTTGCGTTTGTCCCCCCTGACAAACGGATTGGTCATTGTCCATTCAGGAATCGCCATGTTGACGTTTGCTCTGCTCATGTCGGCGCGCATGGGAATTTTCCAGGAGACGCTGTACAAGAAGTACGGGAAACACTCCAAAGAGGCACTTTTTTATAACGTGAGTACTTTGCACTGCAGTTTTTGTCTTGTACGACCGATGTCATCATCATTGACGTTTTCCTACTTGCCGTCGCCGTTTTTGTGTGTGCGTGTGGGGGGGGCGTGTCTCTCGCAGCACTTCCTGCCTCTGCCGGGCTTCCTGCTCCTCTCCACGGACATCTACGACCACTGCGTCCACTTCAGTCACAGCTGTGAGTCCCACCCGCACTTCGGATCATTTTGGGGCCTTCCGCGAAACCAAGTTGTCAACATTTCATTTGACTCCAGCCCTGCCTGCAAATAGAATAGCAGATGCAAACAAATGACAATTTTGAAAAAAGTCATGTCACTCAAGAAAAAAAGGTCGTTTGGAGGTTTTTATGTAGTTCAATGAGTGTCGTATAAAATTCCTCGACATTCTCGAAAATATGTTCCTACGTCAAATTATTGAAGTTTCTGTCACTTTCTTGAAAAGTTTCGAGTTTTGTCGTTCTCTGTAGTAGGAGAGCAGACTTTGTCATTGGTGCAGAAACAATGAAAAGCAAAAGAGCTGCTTTTAAGGTTGTAAAGTACCTCGATAGATGAACATTTGTCAATGAAGGGAACATAAAAAACGTGTTTTAAAGAGTTTGCCCTGCTCACAAGCTTTACACAAAATTGAACTAATATGAAAAGTCTCAACTTCAACACACTTTAAGTATTCCTTAGCACCCGTTCTTGTTCCTTCGCTGTCAAGAAATGGAAAACTATCGGATAATATCGCTTTGAGGAAACTGAGACTCTCGCTCGTGCAGTTCCCCAATAAAGAAGCAAAGCGTGCTTGCTTCAAGCTGTTTGTTGTCGTTGAAGTTTACTCCAAAACTTGCTCGTCAAACCAGAGGATTAAACACTGTGCATTTAAGCACCAAAATGATCAGTCAACCCATTTAATGTCATCAAATGAAAGCCTGCTAACTTAATGCTAACATATTTCACAAAACACCGTAGACAGACTCACAGAAATTCACATGTGTACAATATGCTCATAATGCTAATAATAATAAGTGTGTATAACGGTCATTCTAAGCATTCAAACATCTGCTCCTTTCAGACAGAGAACATCAGCGCATGCAAACTGACAGAAAACTAACGAGAACGAAGCATTCTACTGTATGTGTCTGTAAACACCAAACATTTCACCGTACCTTATTATTTTGTCTATTGAGACTCTGCTAGCTTAATGCTACAGGGTAATATGATATTCCATAGACAGGCTTACAGAAATTAGTTTTACACTGGACCTTCTTCAAAACTGCCACTGAAAGTACACGGTGACTCTATTTTTTTTTTATGAAGCTCCTTTTGTTTGCGCCTTAAACAACTATATTCCCTTTGCAGCTCCAGTGCTTCTTCCGCTTGTCCAACTGAATGTTCCAGTTATGTGGCTCTACCTGCTGGTCAACGTCATCACGCAGTATCCTTTTTTTTTTTTTTTTTTTTTTCCCTCCACCGTGGGTCTTGTTTCCCGCTCGTTGGCTCCCTTTAACCGCCGGCCCTCAGGTACGTGTGCATCCGCGGCGTGTTCATCCTGACCACCGAGTGCGCCTCGCTCAGCGTCACCCTGGTGGTGACGCTGAGGAAGTTCCTCAGTCTCATCTTCTCCATCTTGTACTTCCAAAACCCCTTCACGGCGTGGCACTGGGCGGGCACGGCCGTGGTCTTCGTGGGCACGCTGCTCTACACCGAGGTGTGGAGCAGCGTAACGGCGGCCAGGAAGAAGGCCGAGTGACGGCGTCCATGACGGACATATTTACCTTTTATACTGGCCACGTTCCACGCCCGTTTGCCATTTTAAAAGCAGTGGTGGGAAGTAACCAAGTACTTTGCTGTACTTAAATCGACTTTTCAGGTATCTGTACTTTACTTGAGTATTTATTCTTAGGACCACTTTGTACTTTTACTGCCACACGTTTGAAAACAGATTGTGTACTTTCAGTTCCTTAGTCCAAATAGGATTGTTAGGTTTTCCAGTTTTGTTTTGATAGCATACAAATCATGCAAACATGAGCTTCATGCAACGTAGTTCGTTTTCTTCTCAATGCAAACACTAAGGTAATAAAAGAGGGGACCTATTTTATTTTTACTGTACCAACGTGTAAAAATGGGTATTGTATGTAATTGGCAATAAAATTTCATTTTTACATATAGAGTTCAGTGCTTTATTTACTCGGCTTCGTTTCATATACAAGGATCATCCCCGTTTGAAACACACAACCTATAGAAACTCAAATGTCTCTATTAGTGAAGTGTTTTGAGTCACAAATATGTTTTTGTTAGCGGTTCTGACTCAAATAAACTTCAACATATTTAGTGAATGGCACTCAGAACACCGAATTACATTTTTGTTCAACTCCACGAATCATTGGCCACAACCTTAGGTAGGATTTGAAATTTGATTAGTTAAAGAAAGCGTCCGACTGTTGCATGGGCCAGAACTACTGGATTCGGAAGGCCCTTGGCAGATTAGATTGTGGTGGCACTGGCAACACATGGAGGCAGAAATTGAAATGGACCAAAAAAATATATATATATATAGATATATATATCAAACATCCCTATAGACATTACAGTCAAGAGAAACGCTATGCAATGAAGAGACTTGACTTTTGGGACTAAATCAGAACATTGTCACCGAGGTAATATTCAGTTGTAAATGTAATTCAGTGCTTCTGGCCCTGACCGACCACCACTGGCAAGAGCTGAGATTCAAATTGTGCTGACAAGAAAAGCTTGCAGAGCCCCTAAAATGTTTTCATTTTGCAGCCATGTTGACATTCGCATTGTGTCCACGTCCGCCAGATATCTCAGGTGGCCAAGATATATTCTTTCGCATTGTTCAAACAAAGGTTATGTGAACATGATGGCCACAAATCACAAGTCGCTGGATTTGTTGGGTTTTGGGGCATGAATTCGTCGGGACATGCCGTTCCCTTCGATTACTTGAGGCGTAAGGGCGAAGGACCAATCGAATGCCGCGAGATTGAGCGATTTGAGCTCTTGACCAATAGGGGGTCACGGTTTAAATGACACGGCACGTCCTCTCCTTGTCACAATGTGTGGGAAGGCAAAGCACCAATGAGGAGGTGCGAGGTTGAGTCGTCTCCAGGCCTCTCGACCAATGGGAGGCCACGTTACTCTAACGCAGCGGTGTGAGCGGGGGGCATCTGCTGAGGGCTGGTTTGGATTTTTTTTCGATGTGACATTTGTTCTGGTTGTGATCCCCGCTCTGCATTAAATCCCTCGTGGAACTCAAGTGTGTGTTGTATGGGTGGAAACAGCCCGAGTCATCTCCACCATGGCGAAGGGGAAGGTGGAGGCGTCACATTGGTGGAGGGCATTCGGGTGAGTGGACGGGCCTGATTTTCAATTGGTTAATTCATCTCCACTGTGAGGAGCCACATTACTTGTGTGCGTTTATATTCATGGATGCAATTAGCAATTTGCATTCAATTGCTTTTTGTTTGACGCCGTAACCCGGGAGACCCGCGGAGGTGCAGGGTTCGAGTTAACTATAGAGCAAGATTGTCACATACTATTAGTGCAAAGGAAATGTGTTTTTGAAATATTGCACCAATCTCAAATAAAAACATAAAAATGACTTTCACTGATCTGAGTTATCCCCTCCAAAATTGCATCTCGTGGTTCAAATTGAGCAATGCAAATGTTTCATTTTGATGAGTTTATAAAGTATGTTTAAAATACTTGTTGTAAGTCTGCCTTCTGCTTCAAAGCAATGTTTGCAGGGTGGATTTTAAATAACGTTTTAATATTGTGGTACGTACCTTGACTCATGAGCAATCCCAGCAAGTTCCGAACTTAACAAGTTACGAAATTGATTTTTTTTTGTCTCCTCCCTTCTGCTGAGTCAAAAGTTCAGTTACGAGCGAGCATTATAGGACAAAATATCAATTTGAATCAAAATACATCCCTCCCAAACATAAAAGCAGTCAATCAAAAGATTCCTGCAGCTCCTCTTTTGTTTTCACATCAAATCGTCGCAGTCCTAATGTTGTCAGGCAGCAGTTCCACCAGTGGCCTGTTGGGGTCTCAAAGTGTATCAGGTTGCGATCGCATTCCCATAGAGGAGGTAAAGAAGAGGAAGAGTCGCTCGCTCCCTTCACGTTGGCTTACGCTGCGTCCATCATTTGCATTCCCTCTTATTGCCCAGGCAACATTTTGTGTGTGAAGTTGTTCATAAATGTAGATAAGAACAAATTGAGTTTCAAAATCAGCCACAGAACCAATTAAGTTCATAAGCTACCCGTGAAGTCCAACATTTGCGTGATGGAAGCTTCACTGTCAACAATGCTAAGCTGCACCACTGAACGCTAATAATAACCAAGACCGTGATGTCATGTTGCGCTCAGCTGTCGGACGGAGTCATCAAACGAATGAGACGGAAGCCGCTCGATCCTCCGTCGCCAACTCCGAGTCGCCCCCCTCGCGCCGACTACGCCGCCCCCGCTCCCGTCCCGACGCCGTCGGCGGAGCACTTGCTGCCTCTTCTGACGCCTCCTCCTGACTTCGTCCCCGCCCCGCCTCAGGAAACGCCTCCCGCACCAGGCCACCTCCCTGGAAAGCTCGGCCCTCCTCCGCGTGTCACCTTTCACGCCCCTCCTCCGCCGACTCCACCTTTCGAACTGGCGCGCGCACCTCCGGCTGAGCCCGCTCCTCTTTTTCCTCCTGTGGAGCCAGTGCCTGCACCTCCAGCTGAGCCCGCTGCACCTCCTCCTCCACCTGTAGTGTCCATTCTCCCTCCTCCACCTGTGGAGCCAGTACCTGCACCTCCAGCTGAGCCCGCTACACCTCCTCCTCCACCTGTAGTGTCCATTCTTCCTCCTCCACCTGTGCCCTCTACACTTCTCCCTCCTCCACCTGTGGAGCCAGTACCCGCACCTCCAGCTGAGCCCGCTACACCTCCTCCTCTACCTGTAGCGTCCATTCTTCCTCCTCCACCTGTGGAGCCAGTACCCGCACCTCCAGCTGAGCCCGCTACACCTCCTCCTCCAGCTGTAGCGTCCATTCTTCTCCCTCCAGCTACAGCGTCTCCTCCACACATGGATTGGGTTCTTCTCGCTCCTGTCCACCCGCCGCCTCCACCGCGTCGTCCCAGTGTGGAAATGGCCGCGGCGGTGCCCACACGTGAGGGACCCGACGAAAGCTTCCCCCCTCCGGCCGCCCAGGATCCGGCTGCCGCTGCCCCGCCGGCGCCCCCTGCGGCAGGTGAGCGTCCTGACGTCTTTCAGTTGACAGGAGAGTTTGTACTTACTCTTGTGCTTTTCTTTGCCAAAAGCAGCTTCTGCGCTTGCCCCAGAGGTTTTGGAGAAGGAACTGAGGTGCAAAATGAAGGAGGGCATGGAGAGAAGGCTTGAGGAGGAGATGCGGCACAGGAGGGAGGAGCTGCAGCTGCAGTAAGAACACAGAGGCAACACAACACTGGTTTTAAACGTTATTTTTCAGCTCTAAATGCCAAAAGTCGCTTATTGGACTCATTGCTGTCTTCATTTGAAAATCATGGATGGTGTCTCCCAACTTATGTCCAGCGTTGATAGATTTTCCTCTTTCACACGTTCACCCGATTACGTGTTGCGAGGCCAAAGTTCGTCGGGCAAAAGCGTAACTGCCCCGCAGGCCACTTGTGCCTTGAGGTATGAGTGACCCCAACGACAGGCAAACATTTGAGATACGAGCGCTGGACGGTGGCAGGAAGTGACTTTGCGACACACAGCTTTTTGGACAGTGAACAATTCTTCACAAAAGAGGCGTTAACCTGCTCGCTGCCACTCCCAGTTTACTGCCCAACTCAACTTTAGACAAAAAGAATTACAAATGATGTATTTGGGGGAAAAAAACAAAACATAACAAAACGTGACTTTGCCCTCAGCTATCTTAATGCTAACATTCAACGCAAAACCGCAGAGACGGGCTAGCGAATGGCATCTTATGAAGCACATTGAACAATACTCACAGGCATATATTCTTTCTCCTCTTTGCAAAATTGCTAGTTTTGCTATCGTTTACGGCGTCACTTACAGTGGTTGCGAAAGTCTTCTTCGTTTGCATCTTCATGACCGTGTTATGCCGAGTCCAAATCGCAGGCACCGGGTGGACTTGCAATGATGTAATCACGATGCGCAAACTGTTCTATTCTTGACATTCGACTTCATTACGTTTTTTTCATCGAGTTAAGTGTGACATGCCAGAGCACTGTTTCCCTTAAAAAAAACAAAAAAAACCCACATTACAGTTACATTTTTGCCGGAGATTGGAATTGATTCTTGACATTTTCATTTGTTTCAATGGGGAAGGAGAATTTGTCCAAAGGGTTGCCTCCCGACAACATTTGCCATAGCGCATGAACATCGCGAGCAGGAGAAGGCGTCCGACGCCAAAAGTGTGTTTGCACCTTTGCGGCAGGCTGGAGGCCACGCGGGCGCAGAGCCGCGCCGCCGCCAAATCGTGGGCCGAGGCCGAGGTGGCGGAGCGGGTGAAGGCGGCGCTGGAGGCCGACAAGGCGGCGGGCGAGGCCGGCCGCGGCCGAGCCGTCGCCGATGGGCGCCGCGGCGCGGGAGACGACGGGCTGCTCATGCGACTTCACGTAAGCGACGCGCAAAAAAGTCACACCAGACGCCTTTTGAGTCATCTCCGCCTCCGTTTGACAATCCCCACAGACGACCCAAGCTAACGTCTTTGTTTGGTCTTTTTCCTCTCTCGCCCTGCTCTCTCGCCTCAGTGGATGGAGATGAAGGTAAGACGGCAGACAAATGTCCACACAACACGCCTGACTCGCTTTCAACTCGAATGCGCTCTAACCGGCTGCTCAAGCTGAAAGGATAAATGTTGTGTTTGGCAATTTTTTTCCCCATTTCATTTGCCAAGCAGGATCCGACATTTAGCCTTTTGGAGTGCTACTCGAAAAGCTACTCGAAGTTTACACTTGTACAATACAATTTTATTTATATAGCGCATTTCATAACAGCTAGAGCTGTAACAAAGCAAACTAGTCGTGATTAGGGGTGGGAAGCTATGGGTACTTCACGATTCGATCCGATTCCGAGGCATCACTACATTGGCTTACCTTTTATAGTCCATGTAAAACCCGGGTCCCTTTTTTAAAAACAAAAAACACAAGGAGGAGCAATGATTTATATTTCGCTCTGCGCTCGTATGAGTGAGCTTTTGCCGTTTCCGCCATCTTGTCACGTATTAGCTTAGCCTAGCACAGACGTCTGACGCACAAACGCACTCAATCACTTGCGCATGCTTTTCGTTTTGTTTTTTGTTTTTTTTTTACTTTAAATATCGATTATAACTACCTATGAATCGATTCACAATCTTTGAATACGCCGAACGATGCATCGAAAAACGATTATCGTTCCCACCCGTCGTTGTGATATAATACAGAATGATGATTTCATATTTAGCGTCTTTATGCTATATTATAATGGCCTGTATTTATTAGTGTATTAAGCCTTTGCAAAAATGTGACTTCTTTCTTGTACTTTTTGATTATTATTTTTTTTTTTTACATGTAATGTTTTGTGGGGCAGTTTCAATATATACCATCTTAGTATAAAATGAAAATTTGGTGTAAAAATCAAGAATGTGGTGATTTCATCGTGTTTATTTCTCGGGCCATACATTTATATATATTTCGGGCCGGTATCTGGAAGGTACGCGGTGGCCTGACACATTGGGCCACTATTAATGTCAGACCCTGACAACAATGATGTAACACTTTCCACATGTCTCAATATTAAGCGGGCATCGTGGTAGTGGTGCCTTGACATTGGAGTTGAATCTTTTGTGTGGCCGAACTTACAACTTAACTCACTTTACCCATACAGTCAATCCCTGTTTATCAGCTGGGATACCTTCCTGAGGCCAGAAGTGAAAACCTGTCATGTGATATTAAAAAAAAAAGTCAAAATCATCAAAATCCCAAAAATAATCAAAAGTCATATAAAAATATTTTGGTTCTCACTCTGCCACGGTCAAGAAATGGGCGATTATCGAAACGACATCACTTTGAGGAAACAAATAGAAGACTCGCTCCCACCGTTTTTCAAAGAGGTCCAGTGTGCAAGCTTCAAACTCCCATTTGAAGTTTACTGTAAATCCGACACAAAACAAGGCGTAGACATTTGTTATTGTAGAGAAACCAAACCATATCATTTTGTCTTTCAAAATGCCACGCAAAAGAATCAACTAGAAGATGCCTTATAACGCAGAAAATTCTCAAGTTAAAGCACTTGTAAGTCAAGGTACCGCTGTACTTTGTTGTGGAATTTCATACTTGATGGTTATTTAAAGCTATTAAAAAGTTGCTTTTCCATATGTCCTGAGGAATTCATCCTTTGACACAAAGTGTGATTTCCCCTTACCTGGTGTATGTATGCGAGTAGTCAAATGATAGCTTCATGTATGTTGCCATAGTAACCGAGTTGTACCGATGCAGGCGCACCAGCTGGAGGAGAAGGAGGAAGCCTTGAAGAGACGAGACGCTCTCTACAAGGAGCACATCGCCAAACTCCAAGCAAAGGTAAGATCACATTTCAATTCGTGCTGGTTTGTTTGGATCTGCACCATCCACGTTGGGCCACTCGAGGGCGCCATACTTCAGAGAAGAGATTTTGCACGGTCAAACCACCAAGCGACCAGAAAATCTTGCCCATTGTAATGAAAAATGGATGGTTATTTAAAGCTATTATTTAAAAAAAATATATATATGTATATATATATTTTGTGTGTGTGTGTGTGTGTGTGTTTGTTTTCAATTAATAATGAATGTAACATGAATGAATACATTTTGTCATGAATGAATAAATGGTTTTGGTCCTTGTGTTTTGCGACGTTAACGATGTTTGTGGTCTATTTCCAGTGCACCGAGTTCTACAAAGCGACTGCTGAGAGTTTCCAAAAAGGCAAAGAAGACACACACAGACGTTTTGGGTAAGAATTCATTCCGAAAAAAACTTGCACTGTGTATCGGTGTCCATGTATACAACTGAAAAAGATTGTGACACTGGTGAAACGCTGCAGACCAACCTGCAGTCGGTAAAAATCACAAGAAGACACCATATCATTCTTTTTTTTTTTAAATACTTTTACCCCTCCCGCGTGCATTCAACACATGATACTATTTACTGTATAAACGTACTCAAACTTATTGAAACGCACTTTTGACAATGTTCTCCAGCGCCTGCTGTCACTCTCAGACTGTCAGAGACGATCGTATAACATCACCACTTTGAGGAAACGAAAAGAAAACTCGCTCGTAGCGTCAAGCTGTTTATTTTATTTCTATTTCTATTTTTATCACATCAAAGTGTCACAAACATGCCACATTTCAACGGCAAATTGTTCAACCGAGACAGTTCATTTCGGCTTGCAGACATAATACTAACGCCTCATGCAAAATGCCACGGATGAGCCAGCAGAAATGATGATCGTCGGTGTTACGGTTAATTAGAAATCCAAATTTCAGACTTTGGCCTTGTGACAGTTGCCTGTAAAAGTGTCAGCGAAAACAACAAAAAAAGTTGTGTGTATATGTCAACAGAACAACAATCTGCTAGCTTCACAATAAGATGACGCGAAATGCCAAACATGAGCTTCTGGATGTTAGCGCCGATATGACGCTAATTCTGACTCTTCAAAGAGTAGTTAAACGAACGGAGCAGCAACGCATCCAAACGACAAAGAAGAATACTCTGCATTCTCTCTGCTCTGTCATCATGACTTACTGGAGCCTTACCGAGGACCTTCTTTGCCTCTCATTCACACTCGTAATCATGCCGCGTGTCTTCCATTTGAGCTCAGTGCTGTTGTGGCAAAACGTGGTACTGCCTCCAAGGCACAAGGCGCGCAACCCTCAATCGGGACGCGGCCGTACAACTTGGTGTCAAACTGGCTTGACGGTCACAAACGATGACATTGTGGCGGAACTGTGCGGCCCGTTGCAATCCAACAAATGTGTTTTTGTTTTGTTTTTCTTGGCTTTCTTCTTGATGTCAGGCGCTACAACGTCCAGCCCGTGTGTGGAGATTTGCAGAGTCAAGTTCTGAAATGTTACCGGGAGCAAGCAGGAAGGAGTCTCTGTTGCTCCGCGACCGCCTCGGCCTACTTGCGCTGTGTGCAGCAGGCGCGCAAAGTAGGAGCGACCCGCAACGGAACCATTTGGCAATTTGTGAGGCCGTCATGAGGTGTCGTAACCTTTTACCCGACCGCTTTCTTCCTTCGACAGAGTCGAGCCGGCGCTGCGGGTTCATCATTGGCGCACTGATGACAGCGACTTGTTGCACTTTTCACTTCGCTTCCATCACGCGGACTGCGAGGTGCTTCGCAGTTGCGCTAAGGCATTCTCTGCTTCTCGGGCTCATGTTGAGACCAAGGCGTGCCCGTCGCAAGTGATCGCGTTTGAAGCCTTGTAAGAGCGGGTTTAAGATTGAGGCCACTTTGGATTCAAGTACGGACTCTTCCGCTGTAGTATGTGGTGTCACAAGTGCCTTAAAAATGTCTTTAATAAACTGTTGCGCCATCCAATCGCTGCTTTCAGGATCTCCCGTTGGGGTTAACCAAGTCTTGTACTTTTCGATTTTCAATTTTCGCTACGGCAAATCCGCTTCCGACCGGAGCCTATCCCGTCTGAATCGGGGCCGAGAGACGCGGTACGCGCCGGACCGGTCGCCACTCGACACACGGGAGAGCGATGCCCCGCCTTTTTGCTTTCCGCTTCTTTTGGATCCACCGAGTTTGCGGGGTTTTTATCCGTTTTTGCCCCCGTTTTTGCCCTCCCGATACGCGGCATTGGCTGAAAAGCTTACTAACGTCCCAACCGGTCTGATAGAAAAGTAGTGCTTTGGCACCGCAGCATTAATGTCATGTTGGAAACTGGCACCATGGTATTTGAGAGCAGCTCCAATTAGATTGAAAACCAAAGGGAATCAAAGCATTTTATGGGCCTAAATTCCATTTAAAATTGTAGTAGGAAGGTGGTTACACATTTCCATAGGCTTTAAACCGTAAAATAAGGAATTGATTGATGAAGAGAAATTGTAAAAAAAAGAAAAGTGCAGATTTCATGCATAGGCGCATGAGAAAAATACATGTTTTTAACCCGCATTTGAAAGTGTCTACATTTGGTGAAAGGGAGCAAAATTGTTGAAGCCAAACAAAAGAAATGTATCGCAAAACCGTTTTTTTCAATGTCTAAATAAGAATGTTGATGTTTTCGTAAGGTATCGAGTGCTGTTGTTCTTCTTTTAAGAAATGGCATTTGAGTGGGGAAAGATGCTTTGCGACGTGATCTCACATTATCTGTTCGCACTTCATCACTTTTGCCACCTCTGGAAATGTTGTATTATGTGCCAACTGCATGGGAAATCCCCCCCGGGAAGTGGCAATGGCGTCTGTGTGCGCCGACGGCAGGTGAGAATTGCAGGCGATCGACTCACGGCGGAGGCATCTCGGCCGCCATTCCTGAGCCGTGACTGTGTAACGCAATTGCGGCGTGGCGCCCGGAGAGCCGCGCGTGTCCCGCACGTCCCGCCCCCGCATGACGCGCTCGTGCTCGCGCGCTTCCCGCTCGTTCGTTCCCGTGCGCTGAGTCAGCCGACCGCAACGTGACTTGCTCCTCTCGGCCTTTGATTTGAGCGGGCCGCAGGAAGTGGCCGCGGGGCCGGGGAGGGAGCGAGCGAGCGAGCGAGCGAGCGAGTGAGTCACTGCATGCGCGCCTCATCCTCTTCCTGGAGCACAAGTGGCAAAAGTACACACTGCGCTGCCACTCTCGATGCCATATACTGTGATAGGAAAAGAAGATATGCTGCATGGTTGAAGAGTGCGGATTGGAATTCTGCGTGGAAGGTTTAAAAAAAACAAAAAAAAAGAAGTACTGACTCTAAATCATGGGTCACCAACCTTTTTGAAACTACTTCTCAGGTACAGATTAATGCGAAGGACTACCAGTTTCAAAATTTGAATGAATGATATTCATTTATGTGAAGCCATTGACTCCCCCCCCCCCACCCCATTCCCAGGAGGAAATGCATACGTACCAAAGCAACACTTTGACAAATCTCTTCCGGAAATGATCACTTCTGCAACATTCCTAGAAAATCACCAGTGACTGGTGAGCTATTTTTAGAAAACAGTCCCGCGGGTTACTCATGTGGGGCTGCCGGGTGGCCGCAGGTTGGTGACCTTTGTTTTAATGATGAAATGAAAAACAATTCAAGCATTTTTGTGTCACCTGCATCGAATGGCCGTTGCGCTGCTTTTTCTGCCGTGCGTGCCCTGGCCACCTGGGGGCGGTAGAAGATTGTGTTCGCTCAGCTGTCTCAACTCCTCTCAGCTCGCCAGGGCGGCATGAATCTTAGTCATTCTTCACAGGGGATCAAGAATATATGACCGTGAGTACGCTGCACAGTTTGCGTTCGAGTCATGGCTGAAAGCGTTCTAGTGACGCCATTTTGTGTTCGCATTTAAGAGCCAAAGCGCTGCGGTTGCTTTCAAATGCGCCGTTGTGAGATTCACTTTATGTTTCAAACGCACACACTTCTGTTTTCAAAATTTCCTGTCGGAAAACACAACTCGAGAACAGATCTTGCAAAACCAACTTAAGTCCACCGACCGAGCATTTGTACTTGTTTACTTCCTGCTACGGCGCGCGGTGGCAAAATATGCTTTGTCACGCTCGGTGCGTGTGTATGTGCCGTCTTCTGCGTGCACATTTTCTTCTCTCTCTCTCTCCGTGTGTGTGTGTGTGAGAGAGAGAGAGAGCGCGTTGACTCACTGCCTCACTTAAAGTGGTGAAGCAGAGGATGAACAGCTCACTGACCGTAAGCTCGAGGAAAGCGGAAGGTAACAAGAGGCTGTAGCAGCCCTCCTCTCCGTCTCAGACGGGCACTCACACACACACACACACACGTACGCTGCGTTCATCTGGAGAGCGGCGAAGCATGGCCCGGCGTCTTCCCAGGAAGGACGGAAGGAGTCATCTATTGTATGGTACAGTATGTGTTTCGATTTGTCTTGAATGCATGTACTGTGTGACGATTTGATTTCAGAAGTGGCTCCTGATGACAGTGGTGGAGCAGTCCACCACCAATTGGCAGGGGTACCACAGGGCATACAGGTAGGACCCTTGTATAACTCCTAAACCCCCTTGATTCCTGCAAAGAAAATGATTTAGTCTCAGTATGTCAAAAGTCAAGTGGAGCTATGTGGGGAAAAAAAAAAAAAAAAAGTCATCGAATCATCTGTCCCCATCAAAATGAAAGGAAATGCCATTAATCTGTTCTAGCCTCGCCACAAAAATGTTAATGTGTTTTTTATCCCGAGAAAAAATGCACTCGACAGTGTTGTACTTTCTGAAAAAAACAACTGCCGCTTTATAATTGTCCTCAACTTCAAGTGGGAGTGGCCGAAGAGTCCGAAGCGTGCAAAATGCCGCACGGCGTGAAGCGAGTGGGCTTTCCTGCCAGAGCGCAGCCCCTCGCCCTCGCCCTCGCCCTCGCCCTCACTCAGTGCCAGTCAGTTGCTTGGCTCGCGACTCGTCTTGCGCTTGGACTGAGCCTGATTTGACATGAGTGAGCCCAAGATCGAGTTTCAAGCATCACAAGGACGACAGCAGCCCAGCTTTGAGCGCATTTGCCGCCGGAGCAACATCAAGCGTCTTTCATTCCCCGACATGTTTCAAGCGGAGCATCCCGACGGATCGACTTGACGCCGTTTCCCTCAAAGTCATTTTTTGGGCCTGACTCACGTTGGCCTCTCTTCGGTGGGACTTGAAGCAGATCGGATCGGTGCGTCCGCACTCACAGGAAGCAAAACCTGTTTTGAGCTTTTTTCTTCCAGCGTTCTCACTTCCTTGCGCCTTTCCGAGCATAATCATTGATTCGCATTATGTTACGTTATTGCACATATTCCTTCATTTTCCCCTGTGGCGACCAATTAAAGGATTATATTTACATCTCAAGCATCAATTGTTTTATGTCATTAATATTGATCTAGTAACACGACAAAGCGTAAAACATGGGGAAGAAAATAAGGCTAATTATTCGATGCATTAACGAGTCAGGATCACTACGGAGGTGTTTTAGTTGTGGTAGCAAGTTTTGTTCTGACCGGCCAATCAGAGGACGGACCAGTGGTGATGTCATCAAGAGCCAGAGGACAAATTTGCAATGGGATCGGTTGACCAAACCGCGTCATTGCGATTGACGTCCCTTGGGCCGGCAGTCGTGATTTGGAAGGCTCAGGGCAGATTAGAGTGACGCGGCAACACTTGGAGGCTGAAATCTGATTGGACGAAAGAAATCCAACCTCTACAGACATGTACCGGAAGCGCAGCAGGCGACAGAAACGCCAGCAAATGACGATACCGGACGACGGGGAACAATTTTGGGGAATTTGGCTGCTGAATGCCAGTCCGACCGATAGCGTTTGGCCCTTGCTAGCTAGTAGCCCTGATTGTCGGCCACCGAGGTCTTTGTCGGCTCCGCCTCTTCCCCGGCCTGCAGTGAGCAGCGCCCGACTCTTTCAGCCCGATGGTGACGCCAGGAAGAATAATGATGATGATGATGACCCCAAAACAGCAGCTGTACTCCACAGGTCAACATTTGCTACATCGCTCTTTCTTTTTATTCTTTCTTAAAGCGGAAGTCAACCCAAACATCTTTCTTTCAAGAATACTTTCCCAGCAGGCCCACTAGTTGACACACGGCATTCTGATGAATATTGCGTTTGTGGAATATAAGTGAAGCAGCAAAATGCACTCGTTTTTAGCCATCTCCGGGGGCGGCCATTTGTCACTTCTTTCGACAGAAAAGGACGTCACAACTGCTCACAGTGACCAATCACGGCTGAGCTCTTTTCTGAATCTGAGCCGCGATTGGTCATTGCGAGCAGTTGTGACGTCCTTTTCTGTCGACAGAAGTGACAAAATGGCCGCCCCCGGAGATGGCTAAAAACGAGTGCATTAACACTTATTCCACAAACGCACAATTAATCCGAATGCCCTGTTTCAACCAGTGGGCCTGCTGGGAACATATTCTTGAAAAAAAAACAAAAACATTTAGGTTGACTTCCGCCTTAAATGAAAGTTGAAGTCAAGCAAAAAACCCTTTGTGACCATAAAATGTTCAAATCTTATTATGATTTGTTGAAATCCCTTTTTTATACATAACCCCCCCCCCCCCCCCCCCCCAAAAAAAAAAATATGTGGAATCTAACGGGGTGAGCATGTTAGTGTATTTTCCAAAGATGGAAATGTGAAAGTGAACTTGTCCACTGGTGGTCCCCCACAGCTGAGACCTGACGAATTCTCCTTTTGGTCGTCTCCTTTCCACGCTCCCATCTTCTTTCTGTCAGCGTTGACAGGAAGCATTCCGACACGCCAGTGATGTCATCCCGACCTTGGGCCGCTTGTCCTTGACCTGAATGGAAGCTGAAGAGCGTCCGCATCAGAGAATCAGAGTAAGGATCGATTCCACTCTTGAGAGCACACAAGTGTATCTCAGCAGCTTTTTATGTGCGTCGGCGTGTCGTGCGTGCGTGCGTGCGTGCGTGTGGCCATCATAAGTACAGCCTGACTTCCAGGAAGTGTATGTGGCTGTAATGATCAGGATGAGAGTAGGATGTATTTGATTTGATTTGTCATGTTGTCAGTTGAGGATCCGGTCCGAATGAACCAAGTGGCACATTTGTGTTCTTTTATATTGCACGTTTGGTATCGATGCGTTCTATAATGGTGACGCAATCGAGGTCCTTTTAAGCGGTGGATCAAGTCAGGCGAGTCACCGCTGAAGGCCCAGCTACCAAGCGGAAATAGCCCGCCGCTGTTATTACACGGACACAATCACAAGACTTTCTATTTGCGTGTTTTGACTTGACTCTGAGCTGAAGAACTGCACTCAGAAACTGATTTCATTTGGTGACGTAGATGTTTGTACCGAGTCTCTAGCACCATATGAAATCAGGGTTCTGGGAGGCGGACTCGCAACTTCTAACATGAAACGCGCGGCAACGTCAATAAAGTAGAAGTGGCGAAAGTAGGTCACCCACTTCACCTTTTGGTACATCCAACTAATGTGGGCCCAGCTGCTGCCGTCTTGCTTTCGTTGTTTGTGTGTGTTCACTCCACGGGGGCCCAAAGGATGCATTCAAGTCGGATGGGACGTATGGAAGACTCACAGTCGTTCCGTTTGTGCACAGCTAATCGGACAAAACTGGAATTCTTCCTCTTGGCAAAAGTGCAATGGTGATTCAGTGCTGTTTTATAGGCATGTTATATTAAATACAGAGTAGGGGGTTAAAAGCAAAAATAATGAATGAATAAAGTTGTGTCGTAATCCTTATACTGCTGTTTTTTGAGTATTTGTGCATCTCTGTCTGACTTGAGGTTGCTTTCATTGGCTTGTGGCCATATTTATAAAGTGTCGTGCTTTTGTGTGGCTAACAATATAATTCTTTATATATAATCCATTTTGATTAAAACCAGAGCAATGTATTTTAAAAAAGCAATAATATACCCGTTGAGAGCACAACAAACCTGAAGTCAAATTCATATTTAGTGATTATGTGTTTTTTTGGGGGTTTTTTTCCTTTTACTCTTGCTGTCTCGGGTTACAAATTCAAATGAGACATTCAAGCAACACACATTTTTTGCTTTATTTGTATTTTCTGCTAAATGTCAGACATGTTTGTTCATTGTCTGACTTGAGCACTGCAGGCTTTGCTCACACAATATTAATACGATAATATCCAACACTGTGGAAGACCATTGATGCAGAAAATTGAGATTTTTTTTTTCTTCGTGTCTTTTTAAGTTTGTTTTAGGCAGTGCAAAGGCCCGCTTGGTGTGGTTGTTTAATTTTACAATTTTATTCCTACAGAAAGCTAACATCAACAAGCCCCATAAAAAAAATTAAAAAAAAACAGAGCATTTTTTTTCATACGGTAATGAGTACAGTACTTTTTTAAAGTTGCTAATTTAGAATGTTACTTTTTAAAGTTGCTGATTTAAAATGTTTTTGGGGAATTTTTTTTGTCCGTTCACAATTGTTCCCTGAGAATATTTATATTGTACAGTATTGTATAAAAAATGTATATACATTTCGGAGTCTACTTTTTTGTTTTATTTTTATGTCAATAAAGAAAATGAATCAGTACTTCTACTTTGACATGTTTTCTTTTTCTTTGTTATTGTTTTTACAAAAATATATGTATGGGCTTCTGCTTAAATGCAGTAACGAAGTATTTACCGTCCCGCTGTGTTTGTAACGTGAACGGTTTTGAAGCTCCTGCTCCTTGGCTCCTCCCACTTGCATTGTTCGCATGGCAGCAGGGTTAGTAGCTGTTCTCTGATTGGTCCGAAGCGGCATTGCCGGGGAGCTCATCTCTGATTGGTCCATTTCCAATAATCCGCCATATTCAAACTTCCGCCGTGCTGACTCTGTGTGCATTCATCTTCGAGTCGTCTGTTTTGTTGTCGTCCTTTCTTTGACAATTGGACACTGTTTTCCTGCCCATTTCCGTTATTCTGTCCACAAAAAGGATTTCTTTTTAAAACCTAAGGAGGTCTGCCGCGGAATGGAAGAGAGCGAAGAAGTGAAGGTAGCAGCGACGTTGGGCAAAAAGCCGAAGCTTCGTCGGACGTCCTCGAGATCGTCCACCGCCAGTGTCAGCAGCCTCGCTGAGCCTTCGCCGAGAACGCTTCGCAGAAACAACTCCAAAAAGTACGCAGAGGCCTTTAAACGGAACCGCCGCTCCCTTTATAGCGCCATTCCGAGAGTCGAGATACTTTTCGAAGAAGATTACAAACAGGACTTGCGTGTTTGTGCAAGGCTGTGAGCTGGTAAAGGACGCGTTCATTCGCGTCCCGGAAACCACACTTTTTTCGATCACATGCCTCAAACTACAGCGCAGCTTTTTCCATCAAATCTAGATAACGCTTATTTTCTCGTGGTTATTAACTTACTAATTACCTAGTCGTATTAACAAAATAAATTGCAAAATAATTTTAAACATATATTTTAATCTTTGAGGAAAGGCACGTTTTTTTTTTACCAATAATTTCAAGTTGCATGCAAACGCAACGATCCTAATCGAAACACACCAGTTTGCAAAAAAAAGAAAACTTTTTTTTACCTGTTATTGACGTACACTACTTACACTAACAACATGGCTGTAAACAGAGAGGGTCTAGTTTACAAAAGCGCAGTCAGTGTTGACAACTTAGCGATGCTTTTGCTTTAGTAAGATGAGCGAAGAAATGGATTGCATGAGCAGAATCATTTTCTCATTGTTTTGCGTTTGGTGAAAGGCCGTCTCAATGGGGCTGAACTTGCCATAAGGTGCATATTAATACGTGTCATTTGTCCGCATGTTGGAAACGTTTGACCCGAGGTACGTGTGTCCAGGTCGCAAATATTTTTGCAAGCATGCCTTACACCTGTACAACTGTACCCAAGAGAAAATTTGAGCCAGGGAAAGGGGGTATCCTTTCAAGACCTGTTTTGAATTTTGCTGTTGTCATTTGCCTTTTCTATCAGCAAAGGGGAAAATCTATTCAATTCTACATTGTATTTTTGTTGGAAACAATAAAGCACATTATTCTAAAGCCATTATTGGCCAGCCTACTCTGAAAAAAGACACACTATGCTGCTAAAATAATACATTCCACTTGTGTGCAAGGTTTCTGAAAAAGTACATGTAAGATTTATCGCATTTAATTGAATTGAAAAAAAAAAAGTAGGACACATTTTCCCTGTGGGTGCCATGCACTGAGATCACACTGTAACTCACAATAGCAAGGCTGTTGCTTGCTGCTGCTTTTCTTTTTTCATTGAAACATCTCAGCAGCATGGTGCATGTAAACACTGGATGTTTGAAATCCATTTGTCAACACCAGCCCCATGCCCACACAATCTGGATGTCTACGCGAGTTACAATTTGTAAAAATTTATTTCTTTCCACTTTCATTTATGTATCATACAGTTTAGTGCCATATTTCTTTTTTAAAATTCCTTTCGTGGGATGTATTAAAGTGTATTTGAGTGTGCTGTCCTGTAATGATGATTTTGTCTCACTCATTAGACCTCTACTGCAGAGAGGAAGCTCCTTCACCTTTCTCACTCCAGGGACACCTTGGGACTTCAGTCTGGTGAGTACATGCTAAATAAAGAGCATGGTGGCCACCACCATATCACCTGTGTATCGCCGAAGCCAGATCAGGGCTTCATGGAATTTTTGGGTCCAGAGGAGAACATTTTCCAAGGACCCCTCCTAGACGTAACGACAATTAAGCAAGAACTGCCGCCCGTATTCCTAGATCCCATAGAAATGAAAAAAATGGCCTATTTTCAAGAAGAAAGTTGCAGTGTTCTGATAACAAATTCACTTTTTTTTTTTTTTTTAGAAAAAAAAAAATGAAAAGACTAAAAGCTATTTTTGATGTCTGCGTTACATCACAAGATCAGATCTGAACTTCTAATTGGCCACAATCGGAGGTAGCGAGAAGTAAGCAGTTTAGCTTGACATGTTTGATTGACCCCTGTAAGTACGAATCCACCCAAAAAGGATGATGCAGCATAGCCAAAGCTTGGATGAGAAACTCTGTCTGAAGCAATAAATCTGTCAACGTGTCATCGTCGAAATTGTTGTCGCCACAGAAGCGAAAACGCAAAGACAAGGAAGACGACACGGTCAGCCTGTCCAGTTTCGACCTCAAGGTGAGAGAGCGCACGTGACTTTTGAAGTCTTGAAGTTCTTATTAGAACCGCTACACATTATATGCAGGCCCCACTTTGGAGTACGCGTGCCCTTTTTTGAACGTTCAAACTCCAAAGTCCTTGATTAACCGCAATTGTGTCTAGCGAGAAAACATTTTTGCGTTTCTCAGGAGCCAACAAGCAAGAAAGGACGGCCACTGGCCAGAGTGTCCTCTCTCGTCAACTTCATATCTCCTTCCAAGAACGGAGCTGTGCGACGTTTCGGTCAGACCATCCAGGTAAAGGCGGAAAAATCACAGAGTCTGCACACATCCCGCACCGCAGGATAATGGATCGGGACTATCTTGAAAGGGGAAGTCAACCCAAACATATTTTTTTTCAAGAATATGTTCTATGCGAGCCCACTAGTTGAAACAAGGCATTCTGATAAATGTGGAATAAGAGTTAATCCGGCCGTTTTTAGCCATCTCTGGGGGGCGGCCATTTTGTCTTCTGTCGACTGAAAATGACACCACAGTCGCTCAGGTAACGACCAATCAGGGCTGACCCGTTTTCTGAAGCTGAGCCGTGATTGGTCGTTACCTGAGCCCTGAGCGGTTGTGATGTCATTTTGAGACGACAGAAGTGGCAAAATGGCCGCCCCCCCGAGATGGCTCAAAAGGGGCGCATTTTGCTACTTAATTTATATTCCCACAAACACACTATTAATCAGAATGCCGTGTTTCAACTCGTGGGCCTGCTGGGAACATATTCTTGAAAAAAAAAAAGTGTTTGGTTCGACTTCCGCTTTAAAAGCCATCCGATGGGAAGGGAAGGCAAATTGGTGGTACGTGTGCGTCCCACCCAACTTGATAAGACGTGACCGAACGCTTGTGTCGCTAGTCCATGTCGCTGCGAGGGGACGGCAAGTCTCCGGGCGCGTCGCTGCGTGGCAGCGGCAGCAAGGCGGCGGCTCCCACGCCCACCAAGCGCCGGAGCAGCATGCTGTGGTCGGAGACGCTGGACGTTCACCAGAAGAGCGCCTTCTCCTCCAAGGAGATCAAGAGACAGGAGGTGCTGTACTCTGCTCACGCGGTTTTACGATTCACGCCCCCCCACCCCATCCACCTGATCGGGACCTGTTTAGTCAGTTTGGCGTTTTGTAGTGCCGTCGGAATGTTTAGTGAGTGGACGTTATCGTCAATGCATCCCCAAATGCAAATGCTTGAACCGCAATTAATCGCAGCAGGTACGACTCAGATGCACCCTCGATAGGTCAAAATCTGCGCTAAAGAGTGAACACAAATCTTCTTTTTTTTTCTTTTTTTTTTTTTGGAATAGCTTTAGCCCCACCTCGTGCTTGAGAATACAAAAAGTACTAACTCTGAAATTGACTTAAGTGCAAAAAGTACGTTTTACTGTTAATTATATGATCTAAAAAAATGTCCTAATGCTCACACTGCGAAAGAAGAAAAACATTGCAAACACGACAAAGCAACAAGCGTGCACATTCTAACGTATTCAAGGGCACTTACTCCGTATGAATAAAATGGAGTTGTGTAATGCCAAAATGTTGACCCAAAGTCATCTCGTTTCCTGAAAAGTCCACTAGCTTAATGCTATCGTGCCCGACGCAAAGGATGAGCTCATGGAAGTGCAAATGCTCAAGCTTCCATCAACTGCTACGGAGCAGCAACGCATGCAAACAGTCGTCTACGCTCCGCGGCATCATTTCTCACTGCGCTGTAAGGCCAAGGAAGATTACTTGTTGGGGACCTTCTCTGTCTCCCCTTGCTGCCAATTCCTGCGCCTCTCTTCAGACTTGAGTGCTGCCTACAATGTTGTGGCACAACATACACTGAAGACGCACAACTCATTTCCGCTCGCCTCCGTACTGGAAAAAACACAAAGCCGTGGCTTGAAAATCCTTCATGAATGAATTCGAGGGGAGCACCGTCCGCCCTGCGAGGCTTTGGGCCGATGCAGAAAAATCATTTTCCATTTCCGCGATATTGTATTTATTTGTTGAATACTCATTTCGGAAGGTCGGCCGGCTGACCTTGATCCGATGAGGAAAACACATTTTCCTTTTTGACTGAGAAGTAAACCATATAGTCCACTATATACAAATATATATATATATCCGATACCGCGACGGTGTCAACTGTGCTCCGATATAGAGTGGAAAAATCCCGATTACTCCCAAATCACTATGCGGGTATACGGAGGAGTGGACATTTTAGGAATTATCTCGGTCACACGAAGTAACCCAAGCGCTCTTCTTCACCAGGCTATTTATGAGCTCTTCAGGGGCGAGCAGGATCTCATCGAGGATCTCCAGCTCGCGCGAAAGGTTAGAGTGTGCCAGGAGGAGAGGGGGGGGAAAAAAAAAAGAAATTCTATGGTTTTGTTATTAACGTGACATGGCCGCTTGGCTCAGGCGTACCACGACCCCATGCTCAAGCTGGCCATCATGACGGGGGAGGAGCTGGCGCACATCTTCGGGGATCTGGATGCATACATCCCGCTGCATGAGGGTCAGTCGCACAAGCCACATCACCATCCTCATTAGTCTTTTCCATTTTTCACAATCTGAGCTCAAAGGTGACACAAAATGCCCCTTCCTCTTAAAGACTGCTGGAAATCTGTTAGTGAGCCGAGACAGTCCATCTGCCTCACAGGTGTGGCATATACACATGCTGAGATTAGAACACAGGCGTGCCTTGGGCCGCCCCCAGCCCTCGCCACATGAGGCTGCAGTCAGTTTGGACCAAGCATAAAGAAAATAAGCCTGTGAATATCGCTAGAAATTTTTACACGCAAATCAAAGCAAAAAATCAGCCACACTCTTAAGTTGGGTCACTCACATCTCCAGCCATTTTGATTTTCTGAGAATTGCAAACATCCAAATTTGCCTTTGTCGGGTCTTGACAAGTTGATATAGATGCAAGCAACTTTGATTTGTGTGTGTGTGTGTGTGTGTGTGTTGTTTTTTTTTTCCAGATCTTTTGATGAAGTTGACTGACGGAACGAGCCCCGACGGGACGGTGGCTCACATCGGACAAATTGTCATCGATTGGGTGAGCGTGATGCAAAGCGAGCAAGCAAGCAAGGCTGGCTATTTGTTTGCGCGCGAGCAAAGCGTGAGGTGAGGTGAGGTGACGTGACGTGACGAGGCGGTCCCGCACCGCAGCTTCCGGGCCTGAACGCGTACAGAAACTACTGCAGCAACCAGTTGGCGGCCAAGGCGCTTCTGGACCAGAAAAAGCAGGACCGGCGAGTGCAGGACTTCCTGCAGCGCTGCCTGGAGTCGCCCTTCAGCCGCAAGCTGGACCTGTGGAGCTTCCTGGACATCCCGCGCTCGCGCCTGGTCAAGTACCCGCTGCTGCTGCGCGAGATCCTGAGGCACACGCCCGCCGACCACCCGGACGTCGCCAAGCTGGAGAGGGCGGTACGAGAGCACGCTTGGAAAAAGTACTTGGAGCAGAAACGCAGAAAAACAACTTTGCTAACAGCACAAGTGCTGATTCGACGCACTGATTTGAGAAATGGCGGAAATGGACTTCAGTGCAAACGTCAAACTAGAGAAAAGTACAACGTTTAATATTTAATACTTTTCTAGTGCTCAGACTGACAAAGAAGGAAAAACATCACAAACGCAAGAACAAAACAGAACACAGAAAATCATCAGTTAGATTACAATAACAACAAAAATACATGTTACTCGTATGTATTTTTTGAATTAGTTAGTTTAAATGGAGACTTTTTGAAAGCGAGAATTTTGCAATGCTTAAGCTAGCATGCTATCTGAATTGAATTGAATACTGCCAAAATGTAATTGAAGTAGTAAAAAGGAATTGAATTTGTACACTGAGTAAAAAAATGTTGGTGTTTTTTTTTTTTTTTTTGTGTAAAGCATAAAACGATGATGGCGCTGTATAGTTAAGTGAATCATCTCTATAGCTTCATTTTGACACTTCAAGGTCAAACTGTAAAGTGTCCGTTTCCAGTGCGGTTAATTATAAAGATGACTATTGTCACAATCCATTTTAAAATGGTTTGTTTTCTTCAAGAGTCCAGTTGCTGTATCTATCGTATCTCTCCCTTGACACTTCACAGAAGAGTCTCAAAGGGCTTCACAGGCCGGCACTTCCCAAAAACGTCATATTTTCTCTACCTGCTGACTTTAAAGAAAAAATCAGTGTACATCAATGTCTCTGTCCTATGAAATCCTTCCACAGGAATAGCAGTTGTGTGAAAATGATTTGAAATGTGTCGGTTGTCGTGCGGTTTGCCCCTGCAGGTGACGATCATCCAGGAGATCCTGTCCGACATCAACTTGAGGAAAGGCGAGTGCGAGTGTCAGTACTACGTCAGCAAGCTGGAGTATCTGGACGACAAGCAGCGCGACCCTTTGATCGACAGCTGCAGCAGCCTGTTGTGTCACGGCGAGCTCAGGAACAAGAGCGGCTCGGTGAGCGTGCCGTTCAATTCCACGGAGCACAGGCGTCCAAACCATGACGTTTGTGCGCCTCGGTCCCCCTCTGCTGCGTTTGTGTGTGCCTTCGCACACTCGACCTAAACTCACTGATTGGCTATGGCACGTTAGATACATTTACAGGTGCAACAATTCATTGATTGATCAACTATCGCACGTATGTATCGCTAATTGTTTTTGATGAATCGTTCAGATGGCTTGTTAAATTTATAATTGTACAAATTCTCCAAATTTCTGCCTCCTAACACTAAATATTGTTACATTTCTGTAGTCCTTCATGAAAGCAGACTGATTGCCGTTGACTTTTTCAAAGTAAGACATTTGCGCGCATCTGCTTCTACTTGGAAGTCAATGATCAACATTTTTGTGAACAAAATAATCAACAGATTATGAACGGCATTTTTAGTTTCATCCCAGATCAATTCAAAATAATATTATTCTGTGCGCGGCCCTTGGAAGAAACATGAGGCGCTATCAGCATATTGATGATGATGATGATGATGATGATGATGATGACGATGACGATGACGTTGACGTTGACGACGACGTCGTCATGGCAGAGGCTGCACGTGTTCCTGTTCTCGGAGCTGCTGGTCCTGACGCGTCCGGTGACGCGCAACGAGCGTAGCTGCTTCCAGGTGTACAGGCAGCCCATCCGGGTGCGCGACCTGGCGCTGGAGGACCTGCAGGACGGAGAAGTCCGCCTGGGGGGCTCCTTCAGGGGGGCTTTCACCAACGCCGCCGACAAAGGTGCCCTTGCAACACTTGCACGTCAACATGCAAGCAAGTCTTTCTTTTTTTTTTTTTTTTTTTCCAGCCTTTGCTGACAAATGGAGAATTCAAATATCGTCGCTGTCCTGTAAGAAATGTCTTTTTTTTTTGGTCGTTTTTCTTATTTTTACGTGAATGGTCTCTCCGCATTACAGACATCGCACGAATGTGAACATTTTTAAACATGCGTGTTTTTCACGGGACAGTTACGATACGGTGTGGCGATTGCTTGGCGTTTTGGTGCTTTTCACAATTTGGGCAAGCAGACCCAAGACTCCATCACTGTTACTTTTTCAATCTTGTGTGAGACACGTGCAGTCAAATAGTTGTTGATATTATTGCTACTGTATTATTATTGTCAGAGCTGGGCATTTGACTCCAAATTGAGCATCCGAGATTCGTCATCCATCTGCAGCAAGTCCTTATATACAGCATATATTTTTGGAATAGTATTTTCTCAACGTCTATCCCCCCCTTTCCCTCCAGCAAAGAACTTTTTCCGCGTGAGCTCGTCAGACCCGTCCCACGGCCAGTCGCACACCCTGCACGTCAACGACGTCTACCACAAGCAGCAGTGGCTCAACTGCCTGCGCGGCGCCATGGCGCAGCACGGCGCCGCGACCGGCGCCGCGGCCGACGGCACCGCGCGGGTCAAGCGGCGCTCGTCGGCCGTCTACGACGGAGACGAGAACTGTCCGCCGGCGCCGGGACCTCAGCTCAGGCCGCAAAGGTCTCGGATCTCCATCAACAGGAAAGAGACGGGAGTCTAGAGGTGAATGGCTCAACCACTGATTTCATGTTTTTAAATGCGTTTAGCAGACTGAACATAAAAGAAAATAACCACACAAAAAAAAAAAGAAAAAAAAAAGTCCAGTTGTTTCCGTCCGTGTTTGTCAGAAGTGAGTCGGATGTCTTTGTGTCAGCTAAGTTTACGATTCGCAACCAGTGTATGCTGCAAGGAATTATTCAATTTCACTTAAAAGGTCTGAAAATTATTTATTCACTATGAAAAAAAAATCCTTTTCTTTTCTTCATCTATATTATGCCAGTTATGTGGTGACAGGCAGGACAGTTTCATGCTCTTCCACTAGATGGCAGATGTTACTTTACCTTGTACAGCCACTTTTAGTGACATATTTGTTTGGTTGTATGACATTTTTATCTAAAGTCAAATTTGGGTCAACAATGGAATTAGCCCACTCCACTTCCTTGTGGCAGAATTTAATTTAAGATTTATAAAATGCGTGCCTCAAACGTCAACAAATACCTAGAGTGGGCTAAGTCATAATTGTGTTAATAATTGAGAAAAATCCCAGCAAAAAAACTATACTGAAATAATGATTTCATCTCAATACAGTATACCTATTTGAAAGTCAAGTCCGGTTCTCCATTTTTGCGACATTTTTAATTTGGTGGTGTGCTTTGAGAATATTTTTTTCTAATGTAAAACTTCTGCCTGGTTCAATTTTTGTTAACAAAAACGCAACCATGGAGTTAGCCCACTGTAGTTCTGAGTGAGACCACTAGGGTTTGTTTGGGTTTTTTTGGGGGGGGGGGCAGATTTTTCTGTCTGGTAGTGTGCCGTGTTTCATTTTATTTCTTTTCCTTGCGTGCCTCAAAACTCATTGGGGCCCAATCAGAACAAGATCCCATCAATGTTGTCATATTGACGGGGCTTGATTATTGAACCGAGGCAAAAGCTTTGCATCAGCAAAGATGTCAGTGCATGTCAGCAAACAAGAATGTTCCCACAAAACCTGAACTCATGATGACCTTGTCTTGTTTCTATTTGCTCACTTAGTCGGTGTGAACTGTGGGCCTGTTTAGCTAGAATTGTGTTATATGAACGCAGCGGGCGTCTACACAAGTTTAGCCATCGAGACGAAGAGCGCGGCATTCTTCTGCCAGTCACCATCATAGAGTAACAACAAGATTGAAGGACAAGTGACTTTGGGCTTTCCAGGGTCACAGCGAGTCACTCGCATGACTTGTTAGGAGGAGTTTTTCTTACGTCGGATGCAATTCCTGATGCAACCCAATCAAGGCGGTGGCTACATGATTTTCAGACCAACTAAGTGAAATTGGATCATTTCCCGCCGTTGGGAACCCCTGGTCTGGTCACATTTCGGGTTTTCTATGTCTGTCAATTAGTCCCACTTCGTATTTCTCATGTAAATTTGATGACATTGCAACTTTGCAGACAGCAGGTTTGCATCGTGGAAGCCTCGGGTGTTTTTGTTGTTTTTGTTTTTTTACAAACAAACCTAGAAGTAGCAAACATGAGTATTCATGTCTGAGGAAATAAAAACCTGCTAGTACGTCCTTGAAATGAGTGTGACTGCTTGTCTTTGCTCCCAAACGACATTGAGCAGGTTCCTGCTTCAATTAGAATTCCCCCCAAAAAATCCTCCTAGTCACGCCATTCATACTTTGGCATCACGAGACCAAGTTTAGTGCGGTAGTGGTCAAACTCCAAACATCCGTTAATACTGCTTGAGAGATGAGAGCGTTCGGTCTGTGAAGCTCCCTTTCTGGGATGTTTTGGCCATCTTGGAAATGGGAGTTGGCCCAGTGTTGCACCGGGGAATCGGGAAAAGCGCCAACGTTGAAACTAAAGCCTGGTTCATCGGCCCGACGTTAGCCCCGAATCTCCCCTCCCGACAATCGTTGGTCGGGACGACTCTCCAAAAATAATCTTATCGGATAATGCTGCCGTGGTGCGCTCAGGATGGCCCGACCTCGAATCGAGGAGCTCGCCGACCGGCTTCAATGTGACGTCACTCGGCAAGGGCTGACCCGCCGCCCTGCACAGATAGTGAATGTCAAAACATCATTTGCAAGAGTAGAAAAACGAGATTTCCTGTATTTATTTATGACACGAATGTAGCTATTGGAGATACCTTCGCGTGACGTAACGCAACATGACTTGCACGGGCGGCGCGAAGACGTGCCTGCCGTTCGGCTGAAGCTATTTGGGGAAAAGGGGCGAAATGCCTTGAAGGTTTGCCGGAGGTCAAAATGCCTTGCGCTGAACCAGAACAGCAAACAAATGATCGGAATCAGCCATCTATGTTGTTGACATTCGGCTCGAACTGGGACGATCCGAGTGGGGTGAGTCCCATTTGCCACCTTCCACCAACGCGGCGTAACACTTGGTTTCGATGACAAATCATCCGAGGGACAGCAATGGAGTTTGTCCCCCGCTGCGCTCGTCCTCAAAGGCTTTGAGCGCTGCTGGTATTTGCAGCCGCCTTCCGCTGTAGGACAACTTGATGTTTAGCGCTTTGTTTTCCTTCGCCGTTCCTTCGATAGCTCAGTTGGTAGAGCGGAGGACTGTAGAGGCGCCCAGTGGAAATCCTTAGGTCGCTGGTTCAAATCCGGCTCGAAGGAGACTTTTGCTGCGAGTAGATTTAACGCAAAGTACATTGATTTGGGATTTACTGATCTGACGTTCACATTTTGTCACTTTCTAGACAGATTTTGCTCTAGCAACTCAGTGCGTGGCGTTTGTGTCGCTCACTTATGGCACATTTTTGGAAGCATTTTTTTCTCATCTATCTATCTGACCCACAGATTTTTATTTCATTGTGTGGCATTTTTGGGGAATGTTGTAACAGCTGTCATATTTGTAGCGTTTTTATATACATATTTGTGTCTGTTTTCCTAGATTTTTTTGTCACTTTAAAAACAATATTACTTATTAGTTTCTTTGGTTTCTGTCAAAATGTATAAGTAATTGCTTGGCGTTTGTACTGTCACTACTCGCTACATGGGCAATACAGTACTTAACCGTACAAAATGATAGCAAGTGAGCCAATCTTTGCTTCCATTTTTTTCTGTATAAATCCCAAACATAAACAATGATCTCCAAAACAATCACGTAGCAGGAGCTTTATTTATACACAAATTACCTAGAGGTAGAAACATTTGTCATTTACAAATGTACATATTTACAGCATATACAGTGTGTGTATATATATATATATTTATATGTGTGTGTGTGTATATATATATATATGTGTATATATATATATATATGTGTATATATATATATATATATATACATATATATGTATGTGTATATATATACATATATATGTATATATATATATACATATATATGTATGTATATATATATATATATATATATATATACATATATATGTATGTATATATATATATATATATATATATGTATATATATATATATATATATATACATACATATATATGTATATATATATATGTATATATAAACACACACAGACAAACAAACTAATCCCCTCACCATCGCAATTTTTTTTTTTCACACAACAATCAACCCCGTACTCACACGAACATCCTTGACCTTGTCATAATAAGATAATAATAATAATACCAGTAACAATTATGTTAATAAGCACTTTCGGGGGAAAAAAAATATACTCCATTTCCTCTTATGCTCAAATAATTTGTTTTTGTTTGCAGCTATTATTCTTTCTAAACTATCTTGATAATAAATCCTATTTTGAAAGTGTTTTAAACACAAATTTGATATCGTTTTTGCACATTTTACCCAGCAATAACAGTGTTCAAACAACACAAGGTGTGCAGTTCTTTTAAAAAATGCAGAACATGCTCATGGGCATGAAATAACCCCAGTTGTCTTTAACCTAAGTTGAAAGGTGCTCCAAAAACATGGCACACTGTTTGACTCTATAAATTTGGAAGCAAAAGAGTGAAAATTGGAAGCATTTAAAGATGACCCCTTTTTTTCCCCCCCAACTGAAGATCATGCAAAATCCTCTTTCATCCTGGTTTTTACGCCTACAGATAGCGATGGCTGTAGGTTCATTTCATAATGTACATCTTCGGGCAGGATATTGCAAAATGAGTTAAGTTTGTTAATTTGGACAAAGCTGGGTTTGTTTACTTTAAACACAGAGGGATCACGGTAAGACTGTACAATATTTGGTCTTATCCATTACCCTTGTTTTCTTTCAATATCTGTATTTAAATGTTTGGATTATTTTAGAAGGGTATTCAACGACATTAAGAAACTAGTACAACAACAAAAAAATATGTCGAGGGAGTATTTAAATAGGGTATTTCTCGAACATGGATTTCACTTCTTGCTGGTGTGGCCTGGAT
The DNA here is from genome assembly GCF_054856515.1 of Filicampus tigris. Taxonomy (NCBI): domain Eukaryota; kingdom Metazoa; phylum Chordata; class Actinopteri; order Syngnathiformes; family Syngnathidae; genus Filicampus; species Filicampus tigris. The sequence goes on from NC_141220.1 coordinate 29,539,291, forward strand.
CGTAAGCACCTCTCACCGATGGTGAGTTTGGGTCATCTCGGCCTGGTTGCCAGTCAGTCAAAAGCAAATGAATATGGACGTGTTACTACTGATCATGCAGAGGCTTGTGTCGACATAGCCGACGCTAGCGGGCAAAAACGCTCGTCAGATGTCGAAGACGGGAGGCGGCGCGTACGACAGAAACGCCACCATGCGATTGGGCAAGTCCAGCTGAGAGAAAACGTGGAGCGCCTTCACGCCCAGGATCCTTCTCAGGGCCACGCGCGCCATCTGCTGGAGGCTCAGCGGCGTGTCTGCGGGACAAAGCACAACAGGTACACAAAAACACTCCCAACAGTGGCAATGCTCCTTGATAGCATTAGCAATTAGCATATGCAGTCATACCTTGACAGTTTAAAATCTCACCCCAAAAAACGGGACACATTTCTGACAAAAACGTATAACTTAAAGGCAAACAAATGACATCATTTAATTTTTTAAAGAAATGTTGGGACACTCTTGAGCAAAGGCAACAGTGCACGAAAATTGTACGACCAACGTCCAGCTCGGACGTTCCTTGCGTACGACGCACCTTCGTAGAAGCGAAAGCAGACATGCGCCGGCGATCCGAGCGGCGCGTAGTGGACGGCCTTCTTGTCGGCGTTGTCTCGAGCGTGGAGGTTGGCGCCGAACTCCACCAGGAGCTCGATCAGGTCCACCTGGCGGGTCTTGGCGGCGTAGTGGAGCGCCGTCTCGTGGAGCTTGGCCGCGTTTACGTTCGCGCCTTCAAGCGATGCAAAGCAAGGAAACGTCAGCCGCGTTTGGACAAACAACGTCGACGAGATACAGGGAACAAACCTGACCAAATTTAGGGGAAAACCTGATACAAACATGACAAATCTAACAAAAACCTACAAAAAAAATGTTGACTTAATTTGAGGGGAAAGAAATGACAAAAAATCTGACCCACTCCAACCTACAAAATATCAACTAAAATGCAACAAAAATGTAACAATGGACAAAAACATGCACCCCCGCCAAAAAAAAAACCAAACAGAAAAAATACAAAAATGTAGCAAAAACAAAACAACTGACATGAGAAAACTGTCACAATAAAGCAGACGTCAAAAATATTACCAAAATTGGACAGAAATATGACAAAAAAAACAAAAAAAAAAAACAGAGTAAATTGTAAAATTCTGATTAAAAAGTTCAATCTGACAAACGAACTAAAAACTGACAAAGTTGACAACAATTGGAAAAAAAAAAAACTAACAAGTCAGACCACCAAAAATGGGCAAACCGTAACCCCCAAAAATAGACAAAATGTAAGAAATTACAAAAATCAAGAAAAAAACCATAAGAAACCCCAAAAAACTCGTACATAATATGAAAATTACTTTAAAAATTTTTTTAAAAAGAATCTGACCAAACTAACAGCAAATACATCTGCAACTGCGACTCTCCTTGCTCACATGCAAGGGCATCACTTAACTGCGCTTCACTCGTGCACGTGAAGCTCGCTAACAAATTCTCACATTTTAGTTCTCAATACAATGCAAAAAAAAACCCTGCTAAATCGCAGCATTGCTAAGTCAAGGTGACCCGGCGTAGCTTTTTAACATTTTGAAATTCCTGGAAGACCGACCGGCGTTGAGGAGCAGTTTAGCGCAGTGGTAATGTTTGCTGGCGCAGGCGACATGCAGCGGCGTTCTGTAGTGGCAGTCGTGCGCCTCCATGGAGGCGCCGTGCTTGATCAGCAGCTCTATGCAATCCAAATTGCCTTTTGAAATAACAAAACAAAAACAAATCAAGCCATACTCCCGAAACTAGTGGAATATATACCTGTATATATGGGGAGGGGGGGGGGATTTAAATATACTGTATATAGCAGCAGATAGTGTATGTCCAAAGTCCGGCCGGGGGGCCAAATGCGTCTTACCGCGCAGGCAGGCCTCGTGGAGCGGCGAGAAGGTGAAGAGCGGCGGGTTGACGGCGGCGCCGTACTCCAGCAGCAGCTTGACGCACTCGGGGCTTCCGGCCGCGCAGGCGTCGCACAGCGGCGTGCTGCCGTCGATGTTGCGGGCGTCCACCTGCCGAGTCACGCGTCATTTGGCGCCACATCAAAGCTCGCCGCGCCGACTTTCGCCAACCGTTCCAATCGTTTGGGATTTTCACATCATGTGCAGTTACTTTGAATTTGTTTCTAGCGCATGTTTGTTCCTTTTGAATTTTTATCAAAATGCTTCATTTTAGTTGAGCTTTTATTAGTTTTAGTATTAGTTTGAGGTTGTTGTTTTTTTGGTTTTTTTTAATCATACAGGGTATTTCTAGTGTGCAACATTAAAAAGCATAAAAGCTCATGTATGAAACTGACAGAGAAACCAAAGCACATTTCCACTTTGAAAACACTTTCAGCTTTGTAAATCCACGTGGTGTCGTGTTGCCGAGCGGCGCCAGAGTGCAAAGTTGAAGTGGGGCGTTGCGACCTGCGCCCCGGCGGCCAGCAGCAGCGCGACGCAGCCGGCGTGTCCCTGGATGCAGGCCTCGTGCAACGGCGCGATGGAGTCGACGGCCGCGGCGTTGACGGCCGCCCCGTCGCCGATCAGCTGCCGCAGCCGCGCCGCTCGGCCTTCCGCCGCCGCCTCGTGCACCGCCGAGCGCTCCGTCCAGAAGCCCAGACCGTGAGCTGCAAACGCCAACAATGCAAGTCTTGTATGCGCCTTTTTATACTTTTCCTTAGTCCAGATAAAAATGCTCAGAAGTGTTCATTTAACAATATGTTTTGATTGCGGTTGAGCGTCAAATGAAGTAGCAATAAGAAAGAAATGTCAACTTTGACAACATTTATAGTTGTCACTTTAGACCAGGGCTGCCCAAACGTTTTGCAAAGAGGGACAGGTTCGGTGAGGGGTAAATGCGGGGGGGGGGGGGCAGGGGGGTTAGGGGCCACACGTTATTCATTTCATGAGAGAGGCTGCGGGCCGGGTCAAATTTGACCAGGGGCCGCATTTGACAACCAGGCCGGACTTTGGACGTATCTGCCTTAAGGCCTAGATCGACCAAAGCGCCGTCCGAGGCGACGACGCGTCGTGCCGTCTGAATGCGCCGTCCGATTGGCGTAGCGGCCACCGTCGGAGCCCGTCAGGAAGCGTCTGGTGGGCGTTTCAGCATGTTGAATTGCTGTCATGACATTTGCTCACTCCGATTGGCTGTCAGCTAGCAAATCAGCGCTCGGAGCACCAGCGGGGAGTGACTAATGCGGATAAACGGTGAGCGTGCCTCCGCTGCCTTCATCTTCTTCCAAGTACAAGAGCGAGGCTTGACAATGGAAGTATCATTGAAATATTTGACCATACCGCCGTGTCAAGAACGTGAGGATTCACTTTGCGTGGGAGTTCATCGTGAGCGAAGAATAGAGCCGAATGCATTGTTTACGTTTTTGTAATCCGCCCCCCGGCCAACAGCTTTCCGGTGGGAGTTTTCCAACCATGAGAAATGGTGACTACCGCCGCCGAGGGTATGGAAGGCTATTACATCTTATGTCGCCGTCTGTCGTCGCGGCGTGCTTTGCCAGCGTGACGTGCCGACAGTCGGCCCAACGCCACGGGGTGAGCGTCGGTCACAGTTGGCCAACGTCGGATTGCTCCAGCTAGGCCTTTCGACGGTCGGACTGTGGCGTTTACATTTATGTGAGTAGTTTTAACTTACTTAAAGTAAGTAGAACTTTACTTTTGCAATCTTATCAACATGTGCCTTTTTGTTAAAACATTATGACTTTTCTTTCCCCCCAAAATTTTAATGACATTATTTTCTGTGGAAAAAGGTCGAATTTGTATTACAACTTTCCTTAAGAATGCAAATGTATTTTTTATCAAATGTTTATTCTTGCAAAGACTTTAATATAATTCTGATCAGTTTCAATTTCATTTTAGTTTTACTTATACATTTTATAAGTATTTCCATGTTATTCTCAAAACGTCTTCATTATTTTACATTTCCACTTTGTGACTCATTTCTAACTTTTTTCAATTAAGCATCTTAACTTTTGAGACCTTGCAACTTTTTCCTTGAAAATGTCGATGTATATCTCTGATTAAAATGTTATTCTCGCATTACTGAATTACAATTGTATTGTCATTATATTGCAATTTCATTTGCTTATTGGCATCCAGTTGTTGTTTTTGACAGCCTTATTTATTTTACCATTGTAAACCATTTCTAAAAACAGTTTTATTTGCATGACATTGCCATCATGTTACAACATTTGATATAAGTCAAAGCAGGGCTGCTGTTTCACAAGTGTTGGAACAATGCATGATAACTACGTCATAAAGTAGACAGTTGAGCACCAAGTCAAAGCTAATGCTTTACGGGCTTCAAAACGTGTGCCTCGCACTGCACACTATGCACTTGCGAGCTGAATTCAACGTGACTTTGTCGCAAGTGGCGGGAGACGAGCTTTGAAGTTTTCATTTAGTGTCGAGTGTGCAGAAGTTGTCAAGTAAGCAATTTGCTGAGTGCTAAGCTGCTTACCGATGTCTCCGAACAAGGACGGCCTGCTCCGCGTTATTTCCATGTCGTCATCTTCGAACGTCAACTGCAACATTTAGCGGACGATGGAAGTCATCGCGACCCCCAAAAGGCGTCGAGTGGCAGAACCGGACGACGCTGCTGCAAAATACACAGTCTGCGTGTGCGTGTGCGTGTGCGTGTGCGTGTGCTCGTCCGCCGCTGCTACTACTTTTCCGTTGGACAATCAAGTGAGAGAGGGCGAAAGCAAGGAACTCTGGGTAATGTAGTCAATTCGCATGCAACTTGACGTCCTCGCTTTGCGACTATTTTCATTCCTACAGCCGCGACGAAGCAAGCCGACTTTCTACGCCGTCATTTCACGTATGTTGAAACAAGCAAACGAAAAACAACTGATTGAGCAGAAACGTGCCTTCTTCTTTTGCACACTTTTTTTTGTCGTGGTCCGTGTTCGCTGTTGCTGTGTTGCGCCGCAGTTCCTGCTTCTCCCCTTCCTTCTCTGTGCAGTGCCGGAAAGTGCCAGTAGGGGGAGCTTAACTCTGCAGCAGAGACTCACACACTCACCTGAACTGCATCAAACTAATTAGATTATTTATATATAGATTATAGATTATACTTATTACGTTATTCAACCAGCTTCTCCCCTTATTCCTGTGCCGGATGATTCCTTGACGTCCATGCTACTTGCTGTTGAGTTGACAACTCCTGGTGAATTTAGTTACTCCCTTTTGTTGTTTAAATGTATTTTCCTGCGCACGGTGATTCTCAGTTGCTACTTTGTCTTCCTGGGTGATTTTTAGTTGCTACTTTGTTTTCCTGAATATATATTAGTTTTCCCTACTTTTGAACCCAATGATTTTGTATTGTTACTTTATGCCAAAATAAATCTTTTTTGGATTACTGCTCTCTGCCTCCTGGGTCCTGGCCTTTTAATTGCCGAAAGGAACATTTTCTGTCATATTTCTGTCAGCTTTTTGTCCATTTTGCCAAATTTTGGTATTTTTGTTCAACGCTTGTCAGATTTTCATAGGTTTCTTTTATAGATTTGTTTATTGTTGCGCAATTTTAAAAAAAAAAGTGTTTTTGCCAACCATTACAGTATTTGGGGGGTAAATTTTGTTAGTTTTGTCTCATCTTTTAGCAAGGTTTCTTTTTTGCCACTTGTCAGATTTGTGTCATTTTTGTCCTATTTTTTTTTTTTTTTTGCAAGATTTACATTTTATCCTAATTTTTGCAAGAGGTACATTTTTGGCCCTCCAGTAATTGATTTGTATTCAAGTTTGTCAGGGTTTTTTTCAGATTTTTTTGTCACTTTTTTTTTTTTTTTTTTTTTTTTTTTAAAATTTAATTTATTTTTATCTTTTTTGCCAAATATTTGCAATCTTTTGGCAGTAATTATTTTATCGGTCACAGGAGTTCTGATCTTACGGCACTAATGTAGCATACTGTATATCATTTGTACACAAGCCGGAACATGTAGTGGTGCTATTTATTACTAACCTACTCTAACGCAGTAGTAAAGTCATATTCGAAATAAAGCTGCCTCGCCTTGCTTTTTATTTGATTTATTCTTGTCGTTTGTGGGTGTCGTGCAGCTCCACTTGATCGAAATCAAACCATTTAAATTGGATCCAAAGTTTCCACTGGTGCTGAAGGCAAGCAGTCAGTCACGTGAAGGATTCGTTCTATTGTGAACGTGCATTAAATTGTCAACATCGATGTGGAATGAGCGAGCCTCGATGTGGCCGGTCGGAAAGTGGAGAGCGCTGGCTGGCTGGCTGGCTGGCTGGCTGGGGAGGACTTGAGTGGGAATTGAGCAACTCCCACGATCGCTTCGACGCGAGTCACGACGCTCGAGTTTGCCTTTGACAAGTTTCAAAATGGATGCTGCTGCTGTTGCTGCTGCTGCTGCTGGCAGCACGTTTGCTTTCGTTTCTTGTCCCTCGTCCTCGCGTCGCTCTCCGTCGGGACAAAATTTGTTTTCACTCGCGTCGGATTGACGAGCTAAAGTGGAATTAATCGAAGGTGTGTTTTTTTTCTTTTTTCTTTTTTTTTTTTGCTGTTTTTTTTATATGTGCTACGTGGCCCGGATCCCCACTTCCTGGTTGGGAAGCTGCCGAGCAACAATGTTTTTTTTTGGTTTTGTTTTGTCTTCCTCTCACAGGCGGGCGCGAAGCGAAAGTAGATTTGGGTGGTTGGGAGTAGATTAAATGTGACTTGTTTTGAGGAGGGTCATGTTTCGAACAAGAACCATTGGTCTTCGACAAAGGACACGAGGACGACGTTACGGTTGACAAGTTCCGAAATGGAAAGTGGAACCGATTCCGCTTCGAGTTGAGTACATTTAACTTTCACTTTCGCCTTCATAAACAAACGTCAATCCAACTGGCGTGCCCCTTCCCTCAAAAGAGAAGCTACTTGATCGCCTCATTCTGTGTTCATTGCCATCAAAGTACGACTCGTGAGACCAAACGGGCACAGAAGTTGTTGTGCATTTCGCAATTCTCCAAGCTCGCCCTTTCTTTCTTCCCTAATGTGAACTCTGCCCCCCCTTCACATTCAGGTGTTTTAATACCAGTGACGGAATATTCTGACGCTTTCAAACGGAAAATCTTGGCTCCACTCCAAAATGCGCACTTGTACGAAGAGTCCAAGCTGTCTTTCAGATACAAATCGGCTTCCTTCGTTCAAAACGCAGTCTTGAACCAAAAGGTGAATGTCATTTTAGGGTCTAAAGCCCCACGAAATGTTGACAATTTGAGGGTCAGTCACAAATGAATTCATTCATCTTTGTATCCCGCTTCAGTACGCTGCTTTTCGAGCCAAGAGAAATCAAGCGGGATATTCAGAAGATGACCTGGAGGAGACTTACGGATTTTTGCTGTTTGATGACGTCAATAAGGTACAAACATCGGTGCTAAATCCGTTCGAATACATTTCCTTGTTCATGTTACTGTTACTGTATTTAAATTTTTGTTTCATTTTTTCACAGGCCAACTCACTTGGGCAAACTGGAGTACTCACTGGGACAAGCTCCTGTTCCAGCTTGGGAGACCCCCTCAAGGGTAAAACGAGCAAACAAACACATAAACAAAAAGACTGTATTTACACTGCACTTTACAAGTAACTAGCGCGGTGAGCTCGTGGTTAGCTCAACAGCACCATAGTCAGGAGGTCTTGGGTTCAAATCCCAGCATTGGTCCTCCTGCACGAATGGTCTGAGAGCAGAGACGGGAATAGCTTGCACAGGTGCTCCTGAGAAGATGTCCGGTGTGCTTGCTTCAAGCTGTTTGTCACTAGAAGTTGACGTTTACTGTAAAAACAACAAACCAAAATAGAATTTATCATTGTATAGAAACACGGAAATGTTAAACTAAGTCATTTTGCCCAACAAAAGTCTGCTTGCTTAATGCCAAACTTTGTTGAAGGAAAATTTGCATATGCAGGGGTGCCTTGACAAATTGAATTCTCAACACTTGTTTATGAAATCACCTTTCCCCATTGAATTGAATGGAAATGCCATGAATCTGTTCCAGCCACACATTGTACTCCTTCTAGTGTGCATGCTTCGGCCACCAGGGCACAGTATAATACAAATACAATACACACACGAAGAAGAGTTTCACATCTGACTCAGTAAGCAGCAGTACAATTTGTTGATTTTTATTTTTTCTCGCCCATGATGAAGTATACGTACACCGTTTTCGTTCAACAATCCATTGCTAGAACATTGTAACATTGATTCATTAGCCCATCTATGGTGTTTTGCATTGTGTCTTAGCATTGAGCAGGCAGATTTTGAAAAGGACATTTATGTGGTTGTTCAAAATACACAAAGTGTAATTCTCTTGGTTTCAGGTTAGGTTTGGCAGTAAAGTCCAACTGGAAGAGGCAATACCAATGTATGTTAGCGTACTTCTACTTTAGCACACATGGAGCAGCAACGCATACAAACAGAGCACTCACGGGCAGCTGTTCTCTGAGGCAAAGTTCACACGGCACGGCGTTATGCCCAATTACATTTTTTTCGTTACGTTAAATCGGGAAATGAGGCGCCGCCTTTCCATCTCTTTTTTTTTGACGGAGACGTCGATAAAACATGACGTCACGTCACGGCGACGTCTACTAAAGATTTCGATCCGCATACGAAAGAGGCCCAGGTTGGATTTAAAAAAATAAATAAATAAATAAATATTGTGATATTGTGGAGGCTCACTCCCAAGTCACATGGGATGAGCAGCCGTAGCATAGCTGTCAAAGTCCAGTGCTGTGCTATCAGCTGTCGGGCAAAAGTGTCCCACTTCACTGCCACAATCAGCATTGCACAAGTTGTGACGCGGAAATGCATAAAAAACATCAACATTCCCTGAAAGGTCTTGAATATTTATCAGGCTTACCCCCCAAAAAAGCAACTTGCTAAAACGGCCATTTCATGAGTAAGGAAAGTCACCCGACCGGTTATCGGGTGTTGCCTTGACGTACAGTATGCTTTCTCATCTCAACCTCATGGAAACGCACGCACGCACTCACTCACTCACTCATTGATATCCTCTTCCTCGTCGAAAATTGCGTCTGTCTAGCTCATGGATGGACATCTTCAATGCTGGAGGGGGCCACAATGTTTCATCAGTGCTACGGGGGCAAATAGGAGCACACGACCAGTTGGAGCACAAAAATGCCATTTTAAATAAGGACAAAATGCTTTCTCTTAATATTTCATTTTTCATCATACATGTTTCAGGACATTTCAGAGAACAATATCCACCTGTTGCTGAACCAACCATTAATTCATGAATATGACTAAGTACAATACTATGTGTGTGTGTGTATATATATTTCTATATATATATATATATATATATATTCATTTTTTTATTCGTAGTATGAAAACCTAATGTGCCAGAGAAAAAAACAAGGGATTCGGAAAGCAATACAAAAAATTCATCCAGAAAAGTTGACTTGCATCTGTGGTTTAAAAAAAATGGAGTAAAGATGTGTTGCCCAGTGTATGAGCCCTCAAAGTACTCCGTGTGGAAATGAACAAATCTCCTGTCAAGTAGCCTCCAGTCATCTACGGTATTTGTCATGTACTCTGTAGATGCATGCGGAGAATATTCACATACCGGTTTTTGTGTTGTAAAACACGGACTTTGTATTTGATCCCAAGATGCACCCGAGATGCAGGCTATCAGATGTTTGCTAGACGGATCACAACTGAATTTATGGCACTTATTTGAAAACAAGTTGTATGTATGTAACGTTTTTTCCTTTAAAACGATCTACTTGAGAGTGGAGTGGGATCAAGTGGAAAATAAGGCCAAAAACTGTCGGACTTTTCATGACTTGTATTTCAATGTTGTTTTTCAGGTGTTTACATCTCAATGTTCTCTGACTGCTTGGGCCCCGAGCGCTGGCAGGACGGACAATCGGGATACATCGCCATCATCAAGCTGACGACGGTACTGGGAAATCGGGCGGGTGGCGGCTGACAAGGCGTCAGTTGACATGTCGATGAATTGCGCAAGCCCTTCTCCTTTCCGCAGGGGAGAGTCAAAAGAGTTTGTGAGAACGGCACGGAGGATCTGGCTGCCCCCACCGCCGGCTTTGACTGTCACGTGTCGCGGCACCTGGCCTCTGTGACCACCCGGACCAGCTTCTCTCTGGCATTTGAGAGAACCCAAGTAATGGTGGCGGCGGCGGCGGCGCTGTGAGATCAGCACGGTGAAGGCGTTTTAGTGGAACTCCATCCCAAGCCTTGTCCCTCTCGTTTGCTTTCCGCAGTGTTACATATATGAGCTGCTTGATGACGGAAGTAACGAAACGGCGCCCTCGCCCAGCCTCACTTGCCCGTTTGCTGTGGTAGCTTTTTCGTACAAAAAAAGAAGGTGATTGAACACAAAGAATCTATCGTACTTTGGGGTGATGAACAGTGGAACCTCCAAGATGCATTCTCGACATGCAATTAGTGACAATTGAAAGTCAGCGCGTGTGTTGAGTAGCAATACAACAAAATAAAAGGAAAATATACTGGTCGAGTGACTCTTAAAGAGGTTTCTCATGCCGTAACCGTTTTCCAAAAATGATAGCCCCTACGGGGCCCCGTAAAGTCAAAATGCACTTTACAGGTTCCACTGTGCAGTCTGCTCAATTAAAGAAAGATATTTAAGCATTTGTTTTCCTTTTTCAGGGCATTGGCGATGAAGGGTAAGTCACTGTAGGTGCAAAGAATTTGGCACTGTCACATGCAAGTTCAATTAAATGTGCTTTTCTTGGATCATCGCAGAGCCCAAACCTTGTGGCTTCATCTCATATGAAATTCTCAGAATTCTGCCAGTTCTGCGTTTAGCAGAAGGCGACGTCAAGAAAACAAACGCCGATCAAAACAAAGGACTGTGTGATGCTGTGGCAAACCACACGCAGACTTGCAGTGTGATGCTAAATCCCGGACCGGCACCGAGTCCTTCTCTGGTACCTGCTATCCATGACACAGACGACTTGCTGTCATCTTCTAAGGCGGTACTAGCTAGTCCTCTGCAGACCGGATCAGAAGATCAGCTGATTGGTGGAAAGACTCCTGCAAAGTTGGAGGCAAGTACTGGCGAAGCCAAAAAAACGGAATCAACAGCTGCACCAAATAATTTGCGGGTGCCGAACAAAACTGATGATCCCGGAGTGAAAAGCCAAGAGACTCCTGATGTTCCAGCAGAACTAATTGTGAGCTTCACCTCTGAGCAAAGTGTCACGGAGAAACGTCCACTCAGGCCTGCAAAGTTGGAGACGACAAGTACTGGCAAAACAAAAGCCGGAGCAACAGCTGCAACAAATGATTTGCAAGTTCTGAACAAAACCGGCGATCCAGACGTGAAAACTCTCCAGACTCCTGCCGTTCCAGCAGAACTGATTGTGAGCTTCACCTCTGACAGAAGCACAGTCAATCCTGTAAAGTTAGGGACAGGCACTGGTGAAGCAAATGCTGTGGCAACAGTCGCACCAAATGATTTGCAAGTGCAGAACAAAGCCGATGATCCAGTCGTGAAAGCCCTCAAGACTCCTGACGTTCCAGCAGAGCTAATTGTGAGCTTCACCTCTGAGCAATGTGTAACGGAGAAGAGTCCGATCGGTCCTGTCCCCACAAAGAAGCCTTTGTCTGCCAAACGTAGAAGGGCTTCAGATTGTCCAGAGAGTGCTACTCCCACAAAAAAGCAACAAAGGAAACTGCTGCGGAAACATTCCAAAAGTAAAAAACAGGCAGCTGAAGCATCGTTTGAGACTCCCAGGTTACAAAAATTCAAAAAACCTTCAGAAGATGATCGGCTCAGTAGTGAGGCTGAGCAAAAAAAGGCAGCCTCAGATATAGACTGGGAGAAGCTCAGAAGGTGGGTCATGAAAGGGCGTAACGTTAGAACTATTACTATTGAGTCAGTCAAAGCAAAAGAGACACATCCAGGAAAGCGGACAATGCATAGCACCGGCGTGATTGACCGGGAAGATCCCCTGAGAGAGAAATCTGAGCGTTGGAACTTAAAGCCAGTCACAAGTGAATGTGGACGAGTCTTAGTTCCTCACGGCTCAAGGTATACCGCTCATTCGGCCAAGTCTTTCAAGGAGACGGCCAATGTTGAACATTTCCCAACCCCTACGACGACTCCTGACACAGCTGGAGCGGAGCGGCGGCCCAGCGTGGCTCCAGAACTGGCAGCCTGCGGGACCACAATGGGATCCCAGACAGCAAGTCCAGTCCACTGCACAGTTCGAGACACGGAGGATGGTAAAGATCCAGTTCAACCAGAGGGTGTTCATGAACACACCGGTCCCGCCTCTACCAAGGATAAACCGACGTGCGTCCTCGCGAGGAGGAAGACAACAAAACATCACCTGGATTTAGATGAAAATCCCGAAGATCCAAGTGCTGAGGCGAAGCCTCGTTTGAAGAAAAAAAGAGCCGACATCACCAGTGTAGCCGACATCACCAGTGTAGCCGACACCGCGGCGAAGGCCGCGGAAGACTCGACCGTGCCGTCTGTCGACTCTGAAGAAATGCCAAATAGGTTAGAGCGAAGGGGGCTGAAAGACGCTCGTATAAGGAAAGGCATGTTGGAGGCACAAGGCGAGAAAGGGCAAATCATATGCAGGCCTCCCTCCATTTACCCAAAGTGGAATAGAATTAAAACACTCAGGAAACACATCGACATCTCACGGGAACACTTTAAAAAGACTTGTAAGTCAGAACTTTTACTTTTATAGTGTACGCATATGTTTTTATTGTGTTTTGTTTTTTTGTTCATTCATGGTGATTTTCACCATTCATCACTTTCATGCGTTTGACTGTCCTGTTTTTTCCTTGACAGGGTGGATGCACTTTCAACACCCATCTGGTGCCAACGAAACTGTCAAAAACTGTGTTCGGGATTATTCTGTCAGGAAAAAAATGCCAACCTCTAGCCCATCAACAGATGCTTTGAATTTACTTGCGGATCTGGCACTGGGGGCCAATAATGAGCAGCTTTCGTCACAATCGGACCGAGAGGTTGAGAGGCTGCCTCAGTCAGGTTTGAGAAAGAACGACGATCCCAACAATATCCCTGGTGCCGGTGAAGTGTCGGTTCTTCATACTCTGCTAGGACAGCCGAGACCCACACCGCCATCAAGCCCTCTGGTGGAAGGCATTGAGTTGGTTCGTTTGTTGTGTAAAGAACATGCTTACTCCTTACCCGTGTCTGCCTCTTTACCCCCTGGTTTACCGGGAACACCCTTCCAGGTGTCCCCTTTAAGTGGTTCTACTGGATTGCTTCATAGGCCACATGCAAGAACACCACAGGCCTCCGATGGGTTGGAAGAGCTAAATGGAAACAAGAATTGTCAGCCTTCAGACTACTCAAGGAAATGGATGAATGTGTTCAAACGCTACCGCAGCGTTGTGTGCAAAGATGGATCTATCCAAGTGACGCGGCAATGGAAAGAAAAGTACGACTTTGGTCGAGACGGCAGGTTTTCAAGCGATCCAAAGGACAGAACCATCATCCGGGCCTTGCATGGGTACGCACAAATGATAAGTGTTGTCTTAACTGCTTGATTTCAGTGCACGTCTCATGTTTCTCTTTTTGCAGCCCCTGGGATTTCTCGATTCGAGACACCAGTGAAGACATGCAGCTCATTGTCCACATGTGGATTGGTTTCTTCTATAGCCGCTCAACAGCAAGGTTTATTGATTTGGGCTCAGACCACAATGCAAAGCCGCATTCAGATGCGGGTATTTGTTCAGAAGCAAAGATGACAACCCAGGCTCAGTCTGAGCTCAAGGTGGATCCGTTTGCTCTTCCACTGGGTGCGGAAGAGACTTCAGAACTTTCCGTTTCCAACACTTCAGACCTTAGCGGGTCCTCCTCTTTGGATCGAGAATCTGATATTCTGGACTTGTCCCATGGGAACTCTAATAGATTCGAGGTTCTCCTTTCAGATCCTCAAGTCAACAGTCCAAAAGCGGCTGACTCACCCAGCTCACCAACAAGACTAAAAGAGCAACTAACATTTCAGGTTGGTTCCGATCATACTTTTATATCAAAAACAAAGAGTTTTCGTTTCAACGATTTGTCTTACCCTGAGCAAAGCGTGTTTTTCTTTCTTCTTCCAGAGTTACCAAACGACGATTCTCTCTGCAGAGATTCTGAATAAAGCACACTGCGCGCTGGCCACTGGTGCACCCTCTCTAAAAGAGGATGTAACTCTCATACAAGGAGAGATGGCAAAGGTCTCCGTTGAAACAAAGAATCACGGCATTATTGTTGGAATGGACCATGGGTTACTCAAATCTAACACAGATGAGACGGCTTTAAAAGGCAGATCTACAAATGCAGATGCCACAGAGCTGATCATGTTGCTAAAACATGGAAGAGGCTCATCTTTCACAGAAAAAGAGCTTTACAAAGAAGTGGGCGACGCTTCCCCTCCAGTGCGTCAAACCGACGACAAAGAATCAAATACGTTCTGCGACCTCAATGTCTTGGCGAGGGATCAACCAGAAGCAGAGCAGAATGAGAGCCTTCGATTGACACAGGATCGTTGCAAAGGAAATAATCACTTTGTGAAGGGATCTGACGAGAAGGTTACCCGCATTTCAACTGCTGAAGATAGTAGTGATTTGAGCGATCAGCCATTATCTATTGTCCTTGCCTGCGAAGATTCAGGAAGAGGGCACACTGCAGAACCTCATCAAGATTTTTTAGAAAATCGGCTACCCCAGACTAATACTGAATTACAGTCGACAATGGTGTGTCAAAGTAACGCAATGGCGGATCGCGCCACTTCGGGATACACTTGTGCCTCTGTGTCAAAAGTGGGTGTTACTGATGAGGCCTCAACATCTGAAAATATCTCTCTGGTAAACTTGAGGATGGCGGTATTCCCCCCGCAAGTAACAGGTGGGACAGAAAGCTCAAACAAAGCAAAAGGTACGCTCCCTTTTAGTGTAGGTACAGGTGGAGACGAGAAGGCGGCTGCCGTTGCTCCAATTAGTCCACAATCTCATTTAGTTCAGCGTGAAACTGTCAAACATTTGGGATCAGCTTTAGAACTCGTTGAAGAGGGACCAACTAAGGTTCAAGAGAGCCACTGTGGGGTGATGATTCCATTCTGGGATTTTTCAGGAAAAAGTACTAATCCCACAGACACCCGGAGTCAGAATGAAGAGGTTGTTCATAACCATACAAGAACCGGTTCTCCCAAAAGTATCCTAGAACTGTCAATGTCCAGAATATCAGTGCTAAAGGGTGGTGAAACCAGTCAGCATGATATTGTAGGAGGTACCAATGGGACCAAATCCATAAAAGCGCATGAAAAGCCTTCTACCATTGCCCAAAACCATTTAATTCAGTGTGAAACTGTAAAACGTGGAACTAATGTGGAATTAATTGAGGAAGGACAAAATTGTAAGGTGGAAGAAATCCACTGTGGGGTGATAATTCCCTTCAGGTGCCTTTCTGGAGAAAACACTATACCCACATGCCCCCAGACTCAGATTAAAAGGACCGCTTGGAACCAGACTGAAACAGAGCCTGTTATTTCCACAACTTCTGCCAACAGTGATGTAGACCAGTCGCCATGCAGAGGGTTGAAAGTTAGTGAAACCAGCCAGCCTGATGCGGCAGGCGACACAGATGGCACCATGTCCGTTGAAGGAGATGAAAAGGTTTCTAACATTGCTCAAAATCACCAACAAAGTCATTTAATTCAGTATGAAGCTTTAAATCATTTGGAATCTGATGCAGAATTAAGTGAAGGAGGGCGAGAGGTGAAAGATGTCCACTTTGCAGTTGTAGTTCCCTTAGGGGGCTTTTCTGGAGAAAACACTCCACCCACAGGCCCCCAGTGTTCGGTTGAAAAGGCTGTTTGGAATCAGACAGAAAGAGAGTTTCTCATGGGAACCGGTTCTCCAAAGAGCATCATAGAACGGTCGCCGTGCAGAGTATCAGTGCTCAAGGTGGGTGAAAGCAGCCAGCCGGTTATTCCAGACGGCCGGTCTGACTACAGGTCCTCTCCCATATCCTTGGATGATAAACCAAAGGGAGTAGATTGTTCTGATGCTCAAAATGATGTCTCGTCAGATGTTTCTCACCCTAGTATTCAACCGTTGATAGACATAAAGTCAAGCCCAACAGATAAATGCAGTCAGATGATGACGCATACCCCCGGTCCACCCTCAAACCCCAACGCCACCAAGGACAAGCTCGCAAAGCCAACCCAGGCAGCGTCAAAATCCGAAAGCCTACCACCTGATCCTTCGGATCGCTTAGTTGTTACAATGCCGTTAAAAAGCAAACCAGATGAGGATCACTTGGATGTACCAACTTCCAGGATGAAATCATGGAAAACACACTACAGATTCTACATATTAGTAACATCAGAAGATTCCTTCTTTGCGGAAACAAAGGTACGAAACAGTTGTCAATCATTTCCGGCGATTTAAGAAAATAAATCTACACAACTTTGTTTTCGACTTCGCAAAGGCTTCTTTAGAAGCGGCAGGCCACACGGCGGTACAGCCGAGCCAGTTCTTCCTCGCTGAAGCGTGTTGGTCTTTGCTCATCATCGTCAGGAATGAAGACATCTCGACGCACCTCTCCGAGGTATCAAGTGAATGATGGAACTGCCTACTGAAGGAAGTACCTCTGTTTGGAAGCACAAAGTCTTGACGTCTCTTGTCATCTCAGGTTCCGCATCTACTCGAGTTGAAAAAGTTGCCGGAAGTGCTGTTTGCCGGCATTGACGAACCACACGATCTTGTGAATCTCACCCATCAGGAACTGTTTCTCAGCGGCGGCTTTGTGACGTTTGATAGGCCGTCCCTGGAATCCCTCGGCCTGGGTATGTCTTCTTTTTCCTATTTGTGACTTGACATTGCTATCTTGATTATGCCAAAATGCACCCCTATCTGATTGCTGCTGACTGTTTAGACAAAATGAAAAGATTGTTGGAAGTCCTGCAAGAGCTGAACAAAACAGCAAAGTGGAAGTGGTTGTTACACTACAGAGACAGTCGGCGATTCAAAGAGAACGCAAGGTAGGGTCGGTCCTC
Source organism: Filicampus tigris (assembly GCF_054856515.1). Classification (NCBI taxonomy): domain Eukaryota; kingdom Metazoa; phylum Chordata; class Actinopteri; order Syngnathiformes; family Syngnathidae; genus Filicampus; species Filicampus tigris. The sequence continues at coordinate 29,556,373 of NC_141220.1, forward strand.
AACTGTTCAAAATTTAGAACGTGACTCCTTGACCTGTTGAAGGCTAAAAGATTCCTCCCACGTCCAGGTTCAGTGCAGAAGCAGAAGCCAAGAAGCACTTGTTCAGTTTGTCTCAAGAGACAGGACTGTGTACGGTTCTGCCGTACCATGAATGTGACGCCAAGTCCAGGGATCATCCTGACTATCTTGCGTGTCTGATGCACTTGCAGGTCCAGAATATTGCAGCCCGTTTTCCTGTGTTTGTAACTGGTGAGCTATTGTGGCACTGTATAACCTTTTTTAATTTTTTTTTATTATAAGCGACATGATACCACTGGGTGGCTGAAAGCGTTTGACTAGCGCTGAGCTGAACTGAAAGCAAGACAAAAGCATGCAATCTGAGCTATAACATCAAGACGTACATGTGACGTTCATGGTGAAAAGCGACATTTCGTCATGCTGTCACACATAACGTTCGGGTGCCAGACAAAACGAGTCATTTCCACCACTAGTTAAAAAACAAGCAAACTCTTCACTGTCATTTGACCAAGGCAGAGCGATTGAGAAAACAGGTTGGTGGCTTTTATGGATTTTAGCTGCCTTCTCGCCCGCTGCAGATGGAATATTTGAAGGTAACTTGAGCAAACGATAGCCATGATTTACATTTGAACAGATAAGCTGATTCGAAAATAACATTCGGACAGAGTTGACATGATCCTTGAGCGACTGGCTAACTTATTCACCGCCAAGGATGTTTGTCTTCGTCAACTGGACTCGAACCGTTAACTGCCATCGACAATTACAGTCAAGTACATTTTTTTCAATGCACGCAGGAGGATCTCGCCTAGTTCGGCTGTGTTTACCAAGTTTGGAAACCACTGTAACGATGAACAGATACCTGTATCATTGGGTTACTTTCGATTTTTCTTGAAGGAATTTTGGGGCGTTCTCGTGGCACAACAGCACACAAGATATTGTCATGGTTTCAATACAGGTCAGCGGCGGTAAATCGGAAGTATCACGGCACCCGTTGATTACAAAATGTGTTACATTTTCTATTTTAAAGGGGTAGCTTTAACACAGACCTTCAAAAAATGTTTTCTTCTTCCAGATAGGACAGCTGCCGAATTTGAGAAGAATGGAATTCTGACTGCAACCGTTGACTCTTTCCTGATGCGATTCTCTTCGTGACGCATGTCCCGCCTGACCTCAAGCCTTTTGTGCGCACTTGCACTTGGCAACTCAATTCAAACAATAAACCTCATTACTTAATTCACTGAGAACATACTACCTGTAGCCGAGCAAAATTTGTATATTCGGTACAAAGTATTGCTGTTTTGTTGTGCCTTTTTTTTTTTTTTTTTTGTATTCACGTCTTTCTAAGCTAAGCTAATGAGTTGTGTGATGAGTAGTACCAAGCTGCCATTATGTATGATTTATATAGATTTATATTTAATGGTTTGTCAAAGATTTAAAATATTTTTCTGACTGTTTGTGTAGGTCTGATTTAAAATGCAGTATTCTATATATATTTTGACTAATTTCATTGAATAAAAGACATGTGTGTATATATATATACACGTATGCTGGATTCACAAGTAGCAGAAATGTCTGGCGTCTTTAGCAGGTGTGCTTGTCAGTCGAGTACAGGGTGTCCAGAGTCCGTCCGTCCGTCCATCCATCCATCTATCCATCATCTACGCCGCTTATCCTCACAAGGTTCGCAGCGAGTGCTGGAGCCTCAACCTACCAAGCATGTTGTTGGAATATGGGAGAAAACCGGAGTACCCGGAGGAAACCCACGCAGGCACGGGGTGAACATGCAAACTCCACACGGGGAGGCCGGAGCCGGGATCGAATCCATGACATCTTAACTGTGAGGCGGATGTGCTAACCAGTCGACCGCCGTGCGGCCGTGTCCAGAGTCTATTTGATTTTTTTTTTAATTTATTTTTAAACAAGGTGCAACCCTGAAATACAATTTAAATCCATCTTAAGCGGATCCAAAAACATTTCATGTATTTCTTAGTGCTTGTTCTCGTGCCAAGAAATGGGAGCTGGAATTTGACATCATCAGTTACCCTGGCAACAGACAACCAATGAAGCAGCTAAGCCACACCTACGAGAGGCATATTGGCCAATGACAGTGCAGTACAGAAAAGAACAGGAATTCAGTCACAACGCCAACTCAGGATAAAGTCATGTGGTTGTCAAGGGTAGTTATTTGACTCCATGCATGTATTTGTGTTATAAGAATAAGAATAAGAATAAGAATAAGAATGCCTTTATTGATCCCACAGTGGGGAAATTTTCATTGTTACAGTAGCAAAGATATAGGTCACACAGGGGCGGCGGCATAATGTGGCCATTAATGTATAACATTGACGGCAAACATTTAGAATCAAACCTATGTAGATATACGCGGTAACATGTGTATATACACATGTGTATACACACCAACCTACATCTACATAAAAAATATGAGGAACACTCATTTCGGCCTGTACATAGTACAGAGGAAAAAATACTCTAAGTGACAGTGCTGCAGTGCTGTAGTGAAATGTAAGGAACAGCATTGGATAAAAATAAAACTAGACTAACAGTAGTGGGGAATGTTGAGTATTGCACAGTATTACAGTAGTGGGGAATATTGGGTATTGCACGATACGAGCTCAGGTGCAGGACTGCACAATTGCACTAATGACCGCCAGTTTGTAGAGACTACACAATGTTCTTGTTAAAGAGTCTGACAGCAGCAGGCAAGAAGGAACGGCGGAATCTCTCCTTTGCACAGCGAGGGTGTAACAGTCTGTCACTGAAGGTGCTGTGGAGTGCTGTTAGGGTGCCCTGGAGGGGGTGGTCCGGGTTGCCCAGCATTGATGACAGCTTGGCCAACATCCTCCTGTCCCCCACCGAGTCCACAGAGTCCAGGGAGCAGCCCAGGACAGAGCCGGCCCTCTTGACCAGTTTGTCCAGCCGCTTCTTGTCCCGGGCCGAGACGCCGCCTGCCCAGGTGACCACTCCCTGGAAGATGACCGATGCAACCACCGAGTCATAAAAGTTCCTGAGGAGTGTCCCCTGAACCCCAAAAGACCTCAGTCTCCTGAGGAGGAAGAGTCTGCTCTGACTCTTCCTATAGAGGGCGTCTGTGTTGTCGCACCAGTCCAGTTTATTGTTCAGATGAACACCCAGGTACTTGTAAGTTGAGACTCTCTCAACATCTGTTCCCCGGATGTTCACTGGTGCAGGTGAAGAGTGCTGGCGCCTACCGAAATCCACCACCATTTCTTTGGATTTCCCCGCATTGATCAGGAGGCGGTTCTGCTGGCACCAGTCCACAAAACCCTGAGTAAGTTCTCTGTACTCCCGATCATCTCCGCCTGTGATGAGGCCGACAATCGCAGAGTCGTCAGAGAACTTCTGCAGGTGACAGGTAGGGGTGTTGTAGTTGAAGTCCGAGGTGTAGAGGGTGAACAGGAAGGGAGCCAAGACAGTTCCCTGTGGGGCCCCCGTGCTGCAGAGGAGCACGTCAGACACACAGTCCTGTGTCCTCACATACTGTGGCCGGTTTGTGAGGTAGTCCTGGATCCATGTGGTGAGGTGGTGCGCCACCCCCGCCCGCTCCAGCTTGTCTCCCAGTAGGGTGGGCTGGATGGTGTTGAAAGCACTGGAGAAATCAAAGAACATGATCCTCACAGTGCTCCCCGCCTTCTCCAGGTGGGAGAGTGAAGTGTGGAGGAGGTAGATGATGGCATCATCCACACTGATGCCAGGCTGGTATGCGAACTGGAGTGGGTCCATTGAGGAGCTCACCAGGGGGCGCAGGTGGACAAGGACCAGTCTCTCCAGGGTCTTCATCAGGTGAGACGTCAGCGCCACCGGTCTGAAGCTGTTGAGCTCCTTCGGGTGGGGGGTCTTTGGCACCGGGACCAGGCAGGATGTTTTCCATAGCTGGGGGACCCTGCCCAGCTTCAGGCTCAGGTTGAACATGTGCTGGACAATTCCACACAGCTGGTCTGCGCAGGATTTGAGGAGCTGAAATGATGCGATGCTATTGTTCGCTCCTTAGCAAAACGGATGTCCCTGCAACTAATGTGAGGCCTCGGTCATGGACAGGGATGGACCAGGATTATGATTAAAGCAGAAGTCCATTTTTTTTTTGGTTGCAATAATATGCTCTATGTGCCCCTACACGTCTAAACATGGTATTCTGATAAACATGCCGCCTGTGGAATAACAATTCAGAAGACCCGTTGTCAGCCATCCAAGGGGGCTGACATTTTATGCAGCTTCGCCCCCTGCTGTCGACTGAAATTGACATCAAATTGCCCATGGCTCGCCCTAGGAACGTCACATGAGCAAACCCAGACAATCCGTGACTGACCTTCAAGGGGAGCCCATGGACTCTTTGACATCGACAGTTGTCTTTGACAGTTGCTCCATAAGATGTCAGCCTCCTTAAATGGCTGAAAATGTGTGGGTCCACAAATGCAATATTAATCACAATACCTAGTGGGGGGATATTGCAAATAAAAAAACTTGACTTGACTACTAGTACTTGAAGACCAGTTACTTGAACCAGACCCAGGACCATAGACTTTAGTTCAATAGTCGCCGATGATGTTGTTAGCTTGTTCACCAAAAAATGCTAACGATACACTAGCAATGTAAGACCTCAACACATGGAACAGATAAGGGTCATGGATGGACCAGGAACAATGGAACAAAACATCACTTTGGGCAAATGAAAAAATGACTTGCTCGCACAGTTCTCCATGAGACTGCTTGCTTCAAGCCCAAAATTGCATAGCCTATACTTTTTTTTTTTTTTACTTAAGGAGTCGAATTAGTACTTTACTTTACTAGTATTTTTTACGCAAATATCTGTACGTAAGTATAGATTGTGAGTACTTCCGGTCGTAGTCGACGGTTTTGACGTCACGCGGCGGGAGGAAGAACAGGAAATGGACGATGCAGCTAAACGTACAAAGTTGAAGTCTCAACTGTTTGTCGGAGCGTAACTTCGGCGGAGCTCTTATCAGCGATGTAATCTTATAAAGTTTCAACCGTAAGTACGAAACGCAAGTTAGCAGATTTACTTGAGTTTTATTGTAATTTCTTCTTCGTCGGCGAGATCACGTGAGTTTTATGCTGCGTTCACTTCCCCCCCGAAAACAAGAGCTCATAGCTGGCAATACGTCACAAAGTTTCGAGGGATCACGATTGTGGCTCGTTGCATCAAAAGTGGCGACCCGCGTTGAGAATAGTGCATTAAATGGAATTATACCGATCACGTTGTAAAGAAGGCAGGCGAGGCAACAGATAGTTCGTGCGTGTAGAAGTACATATACTTGTGGAAAAAAAAAAAGAAAGAAAAAGGACTGGCAAAAATCCAAGTACTGATTTACCTCTTTTTGATTAAAAGTATACAGACTCTGAAAAGTACTTAAGAACAAAAGTAAAACTATGTGTTTACTGGCAATTATATAAAATACCTGTTTTGGTCATTTTAAATAATTATCTGCACGGAAAATACTTTTCCTCTTTTTATTAACAACCAAGAAAAGCAGTCTGTCATTTTTCATCATTTGAGAATATAGATATGTTTAAAAATGTAGGTACAAGTAAAAGGTCATCTGCAAAATACTCACCTAGAAAAAAAAATAGACTTCGGTAACTTTAAAGGTGAACTTTGTTTTCAAACTCGGTGAACAATTGTCGCTTTTTGTATAAATTACTCACAAAAGGTTTTGGGGTGTGAACCTAAAATGCACTTTTACCTTTACAGGTGAACTTCTTTTGCCACTTTTGAATGTCTGTAAACCGCTCAATGTTTCAATACTTTTTGCACAACTTGCTGTTCTCTAACATGGAGCCAAATGGCAAAAATCACAACATGAGTCACAGAAGGGCGTCCTTGGAAATGTATCGGCCCATTCATTCATTCATTATCCATACCGCTTATCCTCACAAGGGTCGCGGGCGTGCTGGAGCCTATCCCAGCTGTCTTTGGGCAGTAGGCGGGGGACACCCTGAATTGGTTGCCAGCCAAAGGCAGGGCACACAGAGACAAACATCCGCACTCACAATCACACCTAGGGGCAATTTAGACAGTCCAATCAACTTACCATGCATGTTTTTGGAATGTGGGAGGAAACCGGAGTACCCGGAGGAAACCCACGCAGGCACGGGGAGAACATGCTAACTCCACACAGGGTGGCCGGAGCCGGGATCGAACCCACGACCTCTGAACTGTGAGGCGGACGTGCTAACCAGTCGACCACCGTGCCGCCTGTATCGGCCCAATCATTGACTAAACCACAGGTGCCAAACTCAAGGACTGTGGTCATGATCTGGTCCGTTACATAATTTAATATGGACCGCGAAAACAAATTATGTGCATCGACTTTGCAAAACTTCCCCAGCATTCGAAACCAACATGGGACCGGCTATGTTATTTATCACCCTCATCAGAGGACAATGGGGAAGAGGAGCTAGCATGTTTCAAGTTAACATCAGCGGTTTTGAGCAGCAAGCGGCGGCGGCGGCAGCGGCGCCAGGTTCTGCAGCACCCTCCTAGACTGAATGGAGTTATTCCTCGGCATGGATGTCCACGACTTCCCCAAAAGTCCCCTGCGGGGTCTTTGCCTCCCACTTAGTACCTTGTTTCCTCTTGCCTGGCACGACGGTTGCTAATGATCTCAGTGGATCGATTTCATCAAGGAACCATGGTCAAGTAGTCTCTAGCTAGAATTGACAAATCAAAAAGAACTTTGGCGACATGTGTTACAACCATTTGCAAACGCTCACGACTATTTTGCAAACACTTGCCACTGTTAGCAGGATAATACATTTTCAAGGAAAAGATGGTCAACATTTCTTTGCAACAAGAAAATCTGTTTGCAGCTTTTTACAAACTTTGACGAAAACCCAAATGCTCTAGTTTGCAAGCATTCGTCGCTCAGTGAAAGATCAGACTTTGAGAAAGGGCGAGTTGCGCAAAAAGTGGTATTTGTGGAACTCTTGAGTATTGGCTGCTTGGGACGGACGGGCCTGATGCTTGCCGTTTGTGATGTAAACAAAGACTAAAGGGACATTTCATCTGGAATGTTGGCTCAATGTAGGGGAGTCGTCTGCGTGTGAGTCGTAGTGGAAAGAAACTCTTGTATGAATGGGCAGTTCCGTTACGCCACATGGCAGTAAAGCGACTGACGGAAATGCATCAGCAACTGTGTCGTCCTTAACCACATGAGGTAATTCTAGTGTTGAAACATTCAACAGTTAGATATTCCAAAGTCGATAAAAGCACAAGTTTCTACTTAGTGCTTTTCAGGTTCAACCTAAAATTTGGGTGCAATGTCCTCCAAGTTTTTGTGAGTAGTGTATACATATTGTGTTTTCTCTAAAGAGAAAGACTGTATAGACTCGCTATCCCAATTTCTGCTGCTTATGAATCCATCATATTCCATTTTGTTTTGTTTCTCCTTCAGAAGCCCACTCGCGATCGAATTTGTGAAGAGTGCGGGGTTGATCCATATTGGCCTTTTAAAATTCCACTTGACAAATACAGCATAAAGTGGACATTGTGACACGGAGACGACTGATTTGTGACGCACGTCAATGACGTGACGTCATCTTTAATTGCCGTCTCCATGAAAGAGCGTCATCGAGGAAGGACCGTCTCATTTCTCGACACATTTGTTCCTCCTCCCCATCACTCCTCTGTTGACCTCCTAAATAGATCAGTAGTGGGAGACGCTAGCATGTAAGAAGAGGAGCGAAGACCAAGGAAGTTGCAAATAGAGAAATTGGCCCGTGGGTTTTCCGGATTCCCAGTTAGTCCGAACGCATCATGACCGCAGCCCACTCGGCCCGCCAGTGTTTTCGCGCATGCGCACAGAGCATTTCGGGGATGGGTCTGTCGAGCGACTCAAGATGGCGACTCTGGCAAAAGCGCCAGCACAGCTAGCGAAGTAGATGCGCCCAATCGGCCCCTTGAGCGGCTTTGCTCGCGCCCCAGCGAGCCTTTGGTGAACCATGACGAGCGGGCGCGAGCTTGGGAGACGCGATTGAGCGGGATTGAAGGAGCGCGAACGACGATGTGCGAGAGCTATGGCCGCTCGCTGCTGCGTGTGTCGGTGGCGCAGATCTGCCAGGCTCTGGGCTGGGACGCCGTTCAGCTAACCGCCTGCGACCTGCTGGCCGATGTGCTGCAGCGATACATCCAGCAGATGGGCCGAGTCTGCCATCGCTACTCCGAGCTGTGTAAGTGCATCTCGAGTTGACCCCGTTACCACTCTACGTACAGCGGGTTTTTTTTTCTTTTTCTTTTTCTTTTTTTCTTTTTCTTTTTTTTTTTGCTCTCGTGCTTGAGTACGCGATCACGTTGTTGTCCTCAGACTAGCGCCCTCTAGGGAAAGTAGTGCAGCACTGTGCACCGGTGCTTCCCAACAGTTTTGGGCTTGTGTACCCCCGAACCTTTTTGTCGTACTCCCTCACTCATGCGTGTTGACGAGTCTCCAAACGTAGAGCATTACACAACGGATCATTGCATGAAAATCCTTTTTTCATCCAATCACTTTTAAATATCGGTCATTGTCTTCTTTTTTAAAACTCAAAAAAAATGTTGCCGTGAAAATAAATATAAAAAAAAAAGACAGAACTACATCAAACTTAACAATAAACTTGCCTCTGTTATAGCATTTACCACAAGAAACGAGATCCACGTAAAAAACACACGCACACACACACACACACACACACACAATAAACAAAACGATGACAATAACAATAACACTTTAGACCAGGTCAATGTGACCAATAACTCAATAGGCAGGTGAAGTACATTTTTCGGGTAGCTGTACTTTACTTGAGTATTACATTTTTCCATTGAAGATGACACTTGGTCAATAGCAGTGGTGACTTGTAACCGAGTACAAATACTTTGTTACTGTACCTAAGTACAGGCTATTTTTCAGGCATCTCTATTTCATTATTTGTTTTTGTGACGACGCTTTACTCTCACTCCCTATGTTTGGTAAATCTATATCTGCACATTCTACTCTTAAATGATATATTTTCAAAAATGTACATGATTCAAATAAAGTGTTTGTGATTATTAAATCTATCTAATCTTTGAAAAACACATTCCACTAATCAATCTAGTATTTTTAAAAAATGTACACGATTCAAATAAAATGTTTGTAAATGGATTTTAAAAAAAAAACTCTAAAAGATTTGGGTCGCAGCCTCCATTCCCGTCACAATTTTGGTCAATTTCATATTTTTTCACAATTGGTCAGTCCAGACATCTGAGTGTTAATTGTACAAATTATTGCTCTTTGACGATGCCATATTAATGATTGAAGAAACATGGCGTTTTTGGGGTCTCCTGAAGAGTGGCGATTTGGCGGTAGAAAAATTCCACCCAACACCAGCGAAACGTGTCGTAGTTTAAAGTTAAAGCCCGCGTACAGCTAGCTAGCGTGGTTGTTCTAACATTAGCATTTTTGCATTGACATGGCAGACGGGAGGACGGATCCTGTCCTGGACGATGTGAGTCAGGCTTTCCGGCTGCTGGGTGTGAGTCTGAGTGAACTGGACGACTATGTCAACAACCTGGAACCCGTGGCCTTCCCCCAACAGTTGCCCACCTTCCCCGTCGGCAAGAACAATGTGCTGCAGTTCCCTCAGTCTGGCGCGCTTGTTGCCGAAGAGCGCAAGGACTATATTCCAGATTACATGCCGCCTCTGGTGTCCTTACAAGAAGGTGAGTTCCCCCCCGCCCCCGTGGACGTCAAATGATCGGCTCAGTTGTTCGATACCTCGAGCGTATTGTCGATTTTCATCAGAACGCGTGGGAAGAGTGAGTCAAGAGAGTTTGTTTCTGTCCTTTTGTGACGAAAAGCAGCGGTTTTGATTATGGATAAGATTGACGCCATCAAACTGTTGAAATGATACTCGCCGTCTCCCGGAATGCCATCACGTTATCATACGTGACGCATTGCCTTTCTAATTGCTCCAGTTATCCAAGCGTCCGCGAAGCGATCGAGGCAGCGCGTGGGACTGAATGAGCCGTTTGCTGTTTGACTGTGCGCACGCAGGCCCGGGTGGACATAGACGTGTTTCGAGAAGCTCGACGACTGTAACAAAGTGCTGGAAGAAAGAGTGAATGGAATGGAAGGGAAAGCCTTTAGCGCCGAGCAGCCACCGAGATGGGGAGAAAGCGAGAGAACAGCTCGCGGACGTACTTCCGTGGCCGCTTTGTTGCCGCCGCAGTCACATTGGCTCGCCGGCCGAATGTATCAACTTTGCGTCTGCTCCGACTCGCTGGTAAACGTGCTGAAATAACAAAGCCCTGTGGAGTCGCTGAACGCGATGGCCGGCACGCACGCCGCCGAGTCGGCCGGACGAGCGAATCCTTTGTCTTTGGAAAGTCGCAACTTTCCGGCGGCTCTGAACTATTCAATAAACGAGAAAATAGACCTTCGCCGAGCGTGACACAAGTGAGCCAAAATGGTCAAACCGGGCCCGCTTTTCGTGTACCTAGCCCGCCTGACACACGTGTCCCCGTTCTTTTCCAGAAGAGGAGGAGGAGGAGGAGGTCCTTCCCGACATGGGCACCTCAGCCGAAGCCATGCAGGTAGCCATGGAGGAGGACGAGGACGAATTTGACGAGGACGAGACGGTCAACGACGAGAACCACCCGCTCAAGAGGCCCCTGGACAGTCCCGACGAGGCGCTGGGCATGATGCCCACGTCCAAGCGGCCTCGCGTGCTCCCCGGCCTCAGCCCGGAGTGGGGCGCCGAGCCCCGGGAGCCCCTCACCTCCCTCAACCCCCAGCGCGTGCCTCCGCCGGGCGTGCTGCCCTCTCACGATAGCCTTGACCCGCCGTCGCCCGAAACACCGCCCGGAGCCCCGCCCTCCTTCAGACCTCAGCCGACCATACCCAAACACCCCGACCAAAAAGTCCTTGGCGCCTCCGGAAGGAAGCCCAAAGTCTCATCGCCTGCGAGACAAAGAACTAAGTCCCCGAAAGGGCTCGTTCCTGCCCCGGGGGGTGGCAGTCCCATTCATTCTCCCCCGAAAACCTGCAAGGAGAGGAAGAAGTCTCCAGGTAGGACAAAGAGTCCCAAAAGTCCCAAGAGCCCGAAGACGGCGGTGGCCAAAGCCCCTCAGCCCCCGAGCAAGACGGACGGCGTTCACAAGCTGCCCGTGTCCCTGCTCAGCGAGCGCATGGGCAAAGAGAACATCCACGCGCGGCACAACGCGGACGGCAAGGAGCCCGACGAGGGCCCCTTGCTCAAAGCGGCGCCCGACAACGGCGCCATCGAGGACTCCATCAGCGCCGTCATCGCCAAGGCGCGTTCGGAGCGCCGGCCCGACCCCTTCGCCTTCTCCTCGGGCTCCGACTCGGACAGCAACGGCTTCTCCAGCCCCAGGAGGCTGACCATCATGGAGCCCAAAGCGCCGCCGGGCGCCGGCCCGCCCGCGCCCGCGCCCGCCTCCGCGCCCGCGCCGCTCCACCTGCAGCTGGGCCAGGGAAAGTGGACGCTGGACGACTCCATCAACGAGGTGATCCGGAAGGTGCACCAGGGCGGGCCCTCGGCGCAGCCGCCCAACCGCGGAGAGTACGTCTCATCCGGCTCGGCCTCGCCCCCGACGCCCGAACCCCTGCTCAAGGTTTTCGAGGAGAAAACCAAGTTGTCGGCGGTGGACGTGAAGAAGAAGCTGAAGAAGGAGCTGAAGACCAAGCTGAAGAAGAAGGAGAAGCCCAAAGACAAGGAGCGGGAGAAGGACAAGAGCAAGCTCAAGGACAAGGACAAGGAGAAGAACAAGGAGAAGAACAAGGGCAAGGACGTGTCCAAGGATGGTAAGATTCTCTGGAAGGAGTTTGGCCTGAAGGAGGACGACTTCTTGGGCCAGCGGGACTTTGCGCTGCCGGAGGCCTCCGTCAAGGTCAAAGCCAGAGACGGCGATGGCGGCGCCGGCGCCAAGAAAGACAAGGACAAGCACAAGGACAAAAAGAAGGACAAGGAAAAAGGCAAGAAGGACAAGGAGAAGAAAGACAAGGGCAAAGACAAGAGCAAGGACGACCGGCAGAAACAAGGCGCCCTGACCCCCATCGCCCTGGGGGAGGGAGCCACCCTCTTCGCTCCCTCCTCCTGCCAGCGCCTGCCCTCCGTGCTGCCCGTCCTCCAGGACGGCAAGAGCAAGGAGAAGGACAAGAAGAAAGACAAGAAGGAGAAGAAGAAGAAGAAGGAGAAGGAGCGCGAGAAGGCCAAGGAGAAGGAGCGCGAGAAGGAGGACAAGAGGAAAGAAAAGGAGCGCGAGAAAGACAAACGGGAGAAGGAGAAGGAGAAAGAGAAGGACAGACTGAGATTGGAGAAGGTCTTTGTTGTGCTTTTTTTTTCTGCTTCTTACTTTTCAAAATGAGTCACGTGCCGCGCTAGGGCTCGGCGCTTCTCGTTCTTTGTTTTTTTCTTTTTCTGTTTTTGAACGGACCTCCAAAACGCCTTTGGCTGGTCAAAGCACGCCCGACGTTAGAGTCGACTTGGAGGCCTGTGACCGGCCGGCGTTGGCCTTCAGAAACGAGGCGGCGATTTGAACCCTGGAAAGATTCAAAGTAATTGCTGAAAATGCGCAAAAACTCACAGCGAGGTTGGGCCCAAATGTGGGGGTGTCGCGTTAAACCTCTGGCCGCCATTTCCATTTTCATTATTTTGGGGGCGAAGTCGCCCACTTGATCAGAACTTAAGCACCGTGTATCGCAAAAGAAACGCGGACGTTTGTATCGAGTTACTGAATTATTACTGGCTCCGTTTTTGCCTCAAGTGTGCGCGTTCATCTGAACTAGCCCAAACGCTTCCGTCCTTGCGTTCTGTGCACGTCCACTCACCGGCCTGGAGGATCTCGTTTCCAATTGTTTAGCCAAGATGGCATTTAGCGACAACACAAGACTGTCGTGATGTGATGAAGATGACGACGACGACGATGATGATGATGATGTTATCAACTGGAGCGAGCCAGGGGACCTCGGGAGAATATTTAAGATTGAGTAATAAACACTACTATAGCGTTTTATTGCAAAATGTTAAAAGACCTTTTCGGGTATTGTCAAATAACAATTGCAAAATAACGCAAGGTTCTTTGAAGAAGACACAAAGACTTCTACTTCCGGCTCGTTGAAACGTATACGCCAGTCGAGATCTTTACGGTCCAAAAAGGTCCCGCGCAAGGACATACTTGTCACGCAAAGGGATAAGGTGCTAAATGTTAACAGTTAGTTAACCAACCAAAATTGCCGTCCCGGATTCCACGCACAAGACAGGCTGGGCGTGTCACTCGGTCGGTGGGTGAAATGGCGGGCGTCGTGTGGCATTCATTGGCCAGCGTGCGTTGAACCACTAGAGGGCAGAATATTCTGCATTTGCAATGTGACTACCGGAATGTGACTACCGGGAAGCACAAGGAAAGCGCCGTGCGGGCAATTAATGAAGGCGGCTCCGTAGAAGTGAACATGCAGTGTTTTTGCTTTTTAAAACCTAATCGAGTGGTGTTCCAAGAATGACTTTTCTTTTGATGCGTCAAGTAGAAGCTCCAATTCGTGCTGTTGTTGTAATTTGGGAGTAGGCGATGACCCAATGATTGCAAATGCCCATCATTGGCCTCTTTTCCTACTCCAGAGATGCTGCGGACGGACGGAGTCATCGGCGGGCCTCTGATAGCCCCGCCTAAAGTTCAGCTGCTCTAACGGGCCTTTTCAATCGAGCATGTGTTGTGTTGCGTTTGCACAGGTGAAGGCAGACGCTGCCGCCGCCGCCGCCGCTGCCGCTGCCGCCGCCGCCGCCGCCGCCGCGCTGGCCACTCCCTCTCCGGTCATTCCCAGACTGACGCTGCGTGTGGGAGGCCAGGACAAAATGTAAGACCGGCTCAAGGCTCCCTTTTACATTTGTTTTTTTTCCTCTCTCTCTCTCTCTCTCTCCTTGTTACCTTTTCACTGGGCTGTTTTCTGTCGGCCGCGCTGGTGCATGAGGTCGGATGCCGCTCGCTGGCTCAGCTCGCGTGACGTCTTTGAAATCTGACGAAACGAGAGAATCCACAGTTGGACTGTCGGCTCAAGCGCACCCAAAAATGGCCCGGACACTTTTTTTTTTCCTTTTCATCTCTGAAATGACATTTGGAAAATGTCATTTTTTGGTATTTGTATTTACGGTCATTTCAAATGGTTTATTTCTCATTTCATTAAACTCTTGCTTTCTTCAAATGAGTTTATTTTTAATTTAATTTATTTCAAACTTCATTTGAAATGAGACCAATTACAAACAGCTCATGGGGAAATTTAAATGTCACTCGAATGTCCAGCTGCGGTCCTCGAGGGCCGCTATCTTGGATGCTTTCGATGTTTCCCTCCTCCTACACGCCCGATTCAAACGATCGGCTCAGCTCAGCGGGAGCCCGATGGTTTTCGTTTTCATCCCGATCATTTGACTCTGGTGTATTGGAGGAGGGAAACACCCAAGACAGCGGCCCTCGAGTACCGGAGTTTGACACCTGTGTCCCAAAAGTGACTGGCTATTCCGCTTTGAGCTTTGGCTCTTTAGCGGCATCGACGCATGTCAAGTGAATTCCGTTCAAGAAAATAATCTTCCATTTCCGAGTCCATTTAGTCACGTAGCGCCACCCATTCCCAACGCAAGTTATTTCGAGGCACGTTACGCATGGAGCACGTCGCGAAGCAAACTCTTTATTCATAACCCCTGTGGTAGTTGCGCTGCGTCGGAGTGGTTGGCATCTGAGTTTGTTTTGCCGTATCGTATTCGCGACATGCCATGAAGTGGTCCTCTGTTGTCCTGTCGCCCCCTCCAGCGTGATCAGCAAGGTGCTTCCCAACTCGGAAGCAAAAGCGCCGGCCCCCAAAACGCCCGCCGCCAAGTCGGCCCCCGCCGGTCGGCCCCGCTCGCCCCCGCCGCCTCCCGTCCTGTTGCCGGCGCTGCCGTGCGCGGGCGGGCCGCCCCCGTCGCCGCTGCCCCCGCCTCCCGCGCCCTCCTCCTCGTTGTCGTTGTTGTCGTCGTCGTCGCTGCTGGCGGCGGCGGCGGCGGCGGCGGCGGCCCCGCTGCTGTCCCCGGCCGCCTCCCTCAAGATGCCCGTTCGCAGCGTGGTCACCGAGACGGTCAGCACGTACGTGGTGAGTGGACTGGCACGCAAACACCAGGGCGCCGCGACGGGGCCACGCCCACCTTGACCTTTGGCACCCCTGGCTTCCCCTTTTCAGATTCGAGACGAAAGCGGAAATCAGATCTGGATCTGTCCCGGATGCGACAAGCCGGACGACGGCAGCCCCATGATTGGATGCGACGACTGCGACGACTGGTATCACTGGTACGCAGCTTTGATTCTCACGTGCGACGTGCCGAGTACGCTGGCCGCCCAGCAAATTTGAAGCCCGATTTTCATTTTTGCTTTTGATGTTGACTTAGAAAAGCGTATTTGCCATGTGTTGGAATTCAGAGCGATGACGCTTCGCAGAAAAAAAGTCCACCTGCCGCTCATTGATGAAATACGTATTGCTGGCATCGGGCCGAATCTTTGCCCCTTCAAAATAGTCCCAGGAGACCCCAAAACCGCTATGTTGGTTCGCCTGTTGACATTGGGTCATCATCAAAGAGAGCAAGCCGTTTTTCAACACCTTACATTGGTCCAAAATCCGTTTCCACACATGTGGACTGACTATTGAAAAAATATGACATTTACCAAGTTGTCACTGAGGAGGTTTCGGCCCTTCACCAGCGAGCGACGTGATATTATTATTACGATTACTATTACAGCGGTACCTCTACTTACGAACGTCTCTTCATGCCAAATTTTCAAGTTACGAAACGCCTCGACGGGAAAACATCGCCTCTCGTTCCGAAAGAAGTTTCAGGATACGAAAGGGAACAATACAGTATGGGCTGATACTCGCAGCTCCGGAGTTTCCTGAACGCAACATACTCGTAGCTGCTCTGCCATTGGCTATTAGCGGGCATCCTCCCGGCGTCCCGTTGGCTAATGGGAGGGACCTCTTCCGTATGTGTCTATGTGTGCGTGCAGATGGACCGGTAGATAGATACATATGTGATAGAAAGGTCAGCGCGGCGTCCTCGTCATTCGCCGCTCGGCCCATGAGGTGTTCCGAACTAGAAACGAGGAAAAGAAAAAAAAGGAGAAAATCGTTTGTTTGTCCATACAAACAAAGCAGGAGACAATAGAAAAGTATGGAAGAGGGATGCGTTTGGTTGATCTCGCCAAAGAATATGACAGTCGCCACGTTATTAAATCAGTCGTTTACAAAACGCCAGGCAAAAAGCACTTGTGAGAGAGAACATGAACCAAAGAGGGCAAAAAGCCATGAGGACAGCAATTCAAAGGTCAACCACCATCATTTTTATCCTTTACTCTATTCTTCTATACTCTACTCTTTGTTTTTTTTGTATATTACGCACAACTTCTACTGAAGACATTTCTTCCAAAACCAATTAATTTCCTAAGTAGAGGTGCCACTGTATTATGAAAGCTGATGTGCTGGCGAACAAACAACAGGCATATTCATCTCGACACGTTCACTTGCATCTCAGATTCAAAAACGTAGTAAACATTTTTGGACCGGCACCGGGTATCGAGATGGTCCACTTTGAGTTGCGTTTAACTTCGGAGATTGCCGGTGCAAGTGCCCCATGATTGAATTTCTGTCCAGTGACACATTTGCCATGTGGAACAATTTGGGATATTTTGCCTGCCCAAATGATTTTGGGAGCCAAAATGTTGAAAAAAGGACCTTGTGGTACAGTGCAGCACATTTCTGCAACACTGCAAGTATAAAGTGATGAAGTATAATGATACAATGATGATGTATATTTGAAGGCATACACATGTGTCCCCGCCCCCCCAAAAAATGGAAATGGCGTGCAAAATTTTGCAGAGTGAAACTGGTAGAGTCACGACACACAGAGTGAAATGTTTTCATGACAGGGATGATTGTAGCTCACGGCTATCAAATCAGTCAAATTCAACATCCTAAAACATGAAATGATTGCATTAGAGAAAAAAAGAAAGCTGCCGCTGCTGCGGACAGTGACGACGATGACGATGACGACAACGACTAAGACTATGATGATGTCTTCTGGTCTGTGTTCAGGGTTTGCGTGGGAATTGTGACGGCGCCCCCCGCAGACCAGCAGTGGTTTTGTGTCAAATGTTCCAGCAAGAAGAAGGACAAGAAACACAAGAAGAAGAAACACAAACCCCATTAAATCTATGCAAAGAGGCACATTTTTGTTGTGTGCGTGCGTGCGTGCATGTGTGTGTGGGGTGGGGGGCATGGGGGCATATTTTTTTGGAAGGAGCCATTGGCACTGCTGTAAGTTTAAAAAACACAACTACAACAAAAAACAATGGCTGAGAGTGACTTATGAGGATTTTTAATGATGAATGTTAGCCTGGACAACATGGGGGGTTAAAAAAAAAAAAAAAAAAAAAAAAAGGCTTTTAGCCCAGCATCTTCTCACCAAAATGCTCACAAAGAAGATTTTTCGTCATCCTTGCTTTCAGTGTACATATTAGGCCCCCCCAGCCCAGCCCGCCCCAGTGTATAAATGTAAATACAAATCCTCAAGGCAAGTGCTGTTTTTTGGGGCTCTTGGCACTCGACTTGATGCAGGCTGCATTTTCAGGTATGAGTTTTTAATGCTCTGTAATTTCTGTACATTTTTTTAAATTGAACAGTTTGTATTTTATTTGACTCCCTCCCTGGTATAGTTTGCGCAACAGTGCGGGGATGAGCCCCAAACGCGGCGAACATCCCGTTTGAAGCCGTCGCTACCGCCGAGGCCTCAAACGTGCGAGGGCCGTGCCCGCTGGGCTCCGCCGGGCTCCGCCGCTCCCAATTTGTTGTGCGTGGTGTCTGGTTTTTGTGCCCGGGTCATACTGTAGCTGTGCTTGTGTTTGTAATTCATTTGGATATGTGACTATTAAAGATCAACGGTCTGCGCTGGCAGACTTGAAAGCCGCAAATGTCCCCGACCGTCCCGAATGGGACTTTTCACTTGGCACGCTGTCTGTCTGTCCATCATCATCATCATCATCATTATCCCCTCCAGTAGCTTTTTGCATTTGCTTTAATAAAAAAAAAAAAAATAGAAATTATTTTGCCAAACCAGGTTTCAGAGAGTGCCTTTATTTCACTTTCTTGCTTCTGCTTTTGTGACTTTAGACAGCAGGCTGACGCTCGGTCTTCTTGCGCTGACTGACTGGCGACCGACCGGTACAGGGTGAGCCCACTGTCAACCATCATGAGGGTTGAAGGTGGCTTTGGGGCACAAAGCGGGTTCCACCCTGGACCGGTCACCAGCCAATCGCAGAGCACAAACAACTCACACTCACAAGCCAACATGTTTTGGGAATGTGGGAGGAAGGCCAAGTAAGCAAACACAAGAAGAACATGCAAAGTACTCAGGAATGCCGGAGCCGGGATTTTGAACCCACAACCTCAGGACTGGCACTGTAGCAACAATATACTGCAAAGTGAATCAATGACAAAAAACAGTTGACATCTTTGCTGTTTTTATCGGTCAGTTTGTCATTTAAAAAATGACTTTTTTTTGGTGCACTTTTTGTCTTTTTCCATGTTTTTTTCCTTTATTTTCAGTCCATTTCGTCATCAATCACAAGGAGTCCACCAACTACGACGGCTATCTAACACGAATTTATACGTAAATCGGAACGTGGCGTACTCTTATTACTAATGCAATAAATAAATATAAATAACCAAATGAAACCCGGTACGTACAGCGGTAGGTAACTGACCGCCACAAGCAATCTTGGTAGTGTGTAATCAAAATGGAGACAAAATCCAACAAACATGAAAAAAATGAAAGAAAAAAAAAGATGCGTATGAGCTGAAAATTATCAGCCTTTTATCCATTCGTCCATTATCCGAGCCGCAAGATAAAATGTTTTCGTTATTTACTTAATTTGAACCGTTTCTGTTTTACAGCCATATAAATCATTTTGGGATGCCGTTATTTGATTTGATTTGATTTTTTTTAAAGAGAGAACTGAGGCAATTTGGATGTGTTCTTCCTTGTCTTCTTCAAAACATTGCAGAGGATCGAGACTTGGTATTAGAAGACTGGACTCAGGTGCAAATAATGTGATCAGGAGGGTTTCAAATAAGGGGTTCAAAGTAGGGTTACAAACAGTGTGGGTCCACTCTAATGTGTTCCAGCCCATCTAAGAAGCACACCCAAAAATATTTTTCCGAAGAAAAATTGCAACCAACAGTTTTGTGCTATATAAAAAATATTTGCTCTCCACTTTTTTTTTTTTTTTCTCTCTACTTAAGAAGTAACACAGAGGTTTGTCCTTCGCTGGTCTTCTTCTGTGGTGTCTAATTTGTCTTTGGCAAACCATCTTAATGACTCATTAGCACCACCAAGCGACATTATCCTTCCACTGCAAGGAAACCAATTTGAATCGATGGTGGCTTTGGGGCTGTGAATTTTGCTGGCGCCATCTAGCGGCGGGGTTGTGAAGCACACTCAAGGCACCTCTATATGCGACACCCTTGTTGTATTAAATTGTCATCTTAATTTGGGATGATCAAAATGCATTTTTCAATTATCCATGTACGGTATCCGTGCGCTTGAATTCCGGCAGTGCGAATCCTGACGTGCATTCAAATTGCTCCTCGGCGCTGTCCCTGACATTCATACAAAGCAGCACGCAACTGGATTTCAACATCACTCGTTAAAATATTCATGTCAGCAAAAAAAAGGATTTTCGCTCGATGATCAGAAGACGAGGAGCGCAGCCCGTCAAATGTGGAAGCAGCCCGCGCTAACGTGACCTTATTTCTAATCAATCCGTGTCTTCCCTCTGGATGGAGTCCTTTTACCCGGTGTGGAATATTGCGGCCCAAAAAATAAACGATGGGGCTCTTTTAAGTGGCTTATGCGTTAAACGTGCTGCTGACTTGTCACTTTCACTTTGCTTCCCGCCTCTTGA